>NW_007222893.1:0-1446 GCF_000164805.1 Carlito syrichta | reverse complement strand
GGTCAAAATTGGGGTAAAGCAGTCTCCCTGGTAGTTTAATTTTTTAAAAAACGATTTTTAAACCTTTTTTTCCATATTTAAATGAGTTTTCAGTGTTTACATTTTAGTTAAAACTGGCTGAACTGTACAAGAAAAAAAATTTTTTTAATTTGACCTTGAAGCAGCGAGCTTATCTCAACATCAGTAGCTTAGTTGCTAGCAGATTCAAAGCAGGCAGAAAAAAGAGAAATAGAGTTTAGAAATCTCTATTTTACCCTGTAGTTGCAGGTTAACTGTTTGGACTCTGGAATTTATAATTCCTACATGGATGGCCATGACCAAACTGCTGGCACCTGTATTAATTAACACATTCATTTGGATTCCAGCGCACTAATATTCACCCGGGATGCTGTCGGGTTCATTCTTACCAGGAGTTTCTTTCCTTCTCTTGTTGAGCCTCAGAAGCTTTAGAGACATCCTGAGACCAAAGAGCCGAATCTCTGATTGCCTTAATTATCAGCCCCCTCAGATCCTGCACTTTGTTCATATCCTCTTGATCATTATAATCCCACCCAGGATCTATTTGGGTACTTTTGCTCGGCTGGTTGAATGCTCAGCCCTGGAGGGTGTTCCTGTTTCCATATGAACATTGCAGCCCTCCTGATCATTCCCCTTGTTCTTGGTACGAGGGCGGTTGCCCCAAGACCTCAACATTTCCCCATGGACTACCCAGGGTGATGTTAAAGGGAAAATTTTTATTTCACCCTTTTTCTTAGTCCCGAAATCATTTTTCCAGTTTTCCAACGTCTGCCCCAATGGAGTATCTGGGCGAATTTTAAGGGCACTTTCCTGACCTCCCTTCCTAGGCCTGGACTGTTTACTACCCATTCTTGGTTACCAGGTAAGCTGTGCGATCTTGGAGTTTCCCAAAAGGGTGCTCAGCTTCCCTTACTGGAAGTTTCTCACAGTCCTTAAGACAACCCCCCTTATTGAAGTTTGCAGACATCTCAGTCACACACACACTTAACCTCCGAGAACGCACCAACCACCACGGCAGTGCTTGCAGTCCAATTTTTCCCACCTTGGCTCATGCATGAGGTTGCCTGGTGTCTACTTTCTTTCTTTCTTTCTTTTCTGTGTTGCTTCTGCTGCCTCCGAATCAGTCTTGGGCTTATCTGTAGACCTGAAAGCAGCCGAGATGGCCAAGTAGAGTAGGCCACCCGAAATCAGACGCAGAGTATCCCAGACGAGTCCCAAATTATGAGAAACAAATTCACCTGTCCAAAATCAGAATCATCTTATTTACATGTCCTATTTGCTGATTGGCGTACAGGATTACTGTAAACTGGATTATGTCAAAAGTTTTAACATGTAGCCAACCAAAGCAAAAAGCCCGCAAAAAGGAAGCAGAAAGAAGCAGGAAGTGACTCAGCAAAGGCATTTAAACATGGCTCAGGGTTCATTTTG
>NW_007222892.1:0-717 GCF_000164805.1 Carlito syrichta | reverse complement strand
CTTTCCTGACCTCCCTTCCTAGGCCTGGACTGTTTACTACCCATTCTTGGTTACCAGGTAAGCTGTGCGATCTTGGAGTTTCCCAAAAGGGTGCTCAGCTTCCCTTACTGGAAGTTTCTCACAGTCCTTAAGACAACCCCCCTTATTGAAGTTTGCAGACATCTCAGTCACACACACACTTAACCTCCGAGAACGCACCAACCACCACGGCAGTGCTTGCAGTCCAATTTTTCCCACCTTGGCTCATGCATGAGGTTGCCTGGTGTCTACTTTCTTTCTTTCTTTCTTTTCTGTGTTGCTTCTGCTGCCTCCGAATCAGTCTTGGGCTTATCTGTAGACCTGAAAGCAGCCGAGATGGCCAAGTAGAGTAGGCCACCCGAAATCAGACGCAGAGTATCCCAGACGAGTCCCAAATTATGAGAAACAAATTCACCTGTCCAAAATCAGAATCATCTTATTTACATGTCCTATTTGCTGATTGGCGTACAGGATTACTGTAAACTGGATTATGTCAAAAGTTTTAACATGTAGCCAACCAAAGCAAAAAGCCCGCAAAAAGGAAGCAGAAAGAAGCAGGAAGTGACTCAGCAAAGGCATTTAAACATGGCTCAGGGTTCATTTTGAAAATAAATCATTCTATTTCTTACACTTGCCATATTCCTCTATCCACCATTTGCCTTCAGAACCTCAAGCAGTGTATCCTTAATTGCCCATGTC
>NW_007222891.1:0-789 GCF_000164805.1 Carlito syrichta | reverse complement strand
CCTGGTGTCTACTTTCTTTCTTTCTTTCTTTTCTGTGTTGCTTCTGCTGCCTCCGAATCAGTCTTGGGCTTATCTGTAGACCTGAAAGCAGCCGAGATGGCCAAGTAGAGTAGGCCACCCGAAATCAGACGCAGAGTATCCCAGACGAGTCCCAAATTATGAGAAACAAATTCACCTGTCCAAAATCAGAATCATCTTATTTACATGTCCTATTTGCTGATTGGCGTACAGGATTACTGTAAACTGGATTATGTCAAAAGTTTTAACATGTAGCCAACCAAAGCAAAAAGCCCGCAAAAAGGAAGCAGAAAGAAGCAGGAAGTGACTCAGCAAAGGCATTTAAACATGGCTCAGGGTTCATTTTGAAAATAAATCATTCTATTTCTTACACTTGCCATATTCCTCTATCCACCATTTGCCTTCAGAACCTCAAGCAGTGTATCCTTAATTGCCCATGTCTGTGCCACGTTCAAAAACCACATCAGGAAGGTAGATTCAAATCCCCTGGACCCAGACAGATGAGAGTTTATCAAAGTGGAAATGTGAGAGATCATCCAGTCTAGGAAAAGATGCTGTGAGTGAAAAGCATTTGACTTTTTTGTTTAGAATCAGGTAAAATTCTTAGGTTTTGCTATTCTGGAATAAGAGAGCTCTGAATGGCATTCGAAGAGATGAAAACCCTGCTCATCAAACTGTTAGGAAAGCCGTGGTCTTGGAATATTAGATATTTCCTGCAATTCTCTAATGAGTATCATGAATGGTAGAAAGGTTGAACCCTGTGGCTTTCTC
>NW_007222890.1:0-749 GCF_000164805.1 Carlito syrichta | reverse complement strand
AAGTTTTAACATGTAGCCAACCAAAGCAAAAAGCCCGCAAAAAGGAAGCAGAAAGAAGCAGGAAGTGACTCAGCAAAGGCATTTAAACATGGCTCAGGGTTCATTTTGAAAATAAATCATTCTATTTCTTACACTTGCCATATTCCTCTATCCACCATTTGCCTTCAGAACCTCAAGCAGTGTATCCTTAATTGCCCATGTCTGTGCCACGTTCAAAAACCACATCAGGAAGGTAGATTCAAATCCCCTGGACCCGGACAGATGAGAGTTTATCAAAGTGGAAATGTGAGAGATCATCCAGTCTAGGAAAAGATGCTGTGAGTGAAAAGCATTTGACTTTTTTGTTTAGAATCAGGTAAAATTCTTAGGTTTTGCTATTCTGGAATAAGAGAGCTCTGAATGGCATTCGAAGAGATGAAAACCCTGCTCATCAAACTGTTAGGAAAGCCGTGGTCTTGGAATATTAGATATTTCCTGCAATTCTCTAATGAGTATCATGAATGGTAGAAAGGTTGAACCCTGTGGCTTTCTCCACAAATGTGATTTATGTGGCATTATTATGATTTATAAGAAATCTCTAATGCTCATCATTACTCATCTCCTGGACTTTATGTTATTATGTTGTGTTCACAATAGTATCAGTAGATTCACTGTAGACATTGATTGCTCTATGAAAATTTACCTCTTGTCTTTACATTGTTTTAAAATAATCACCAGCCAAAATAAGACATGTGTCCAGTCTGTTTTCT
>NW_007222889.1:0-996 GCF_000164805.1 Carlito syrichta | reverse complement strand
AAGGCATTTAAACATGGCTCAGGGTTCATTTTGAAAATAAATCATTCTATTTCTTACACTTGCCATATTCCTCTATCCACCATTTGCCTTCAGAACCTCAAGCAGTGTATCCTTAATTGCCCATGTCTGTGCCACGTTCAAAAACCACATCAGGAAGGTAGATTCAAATCCCCTGGACCCGGACAGATGAGAGTTTATCAAAGTGGAAATGTGAGAGATCATCCAGTCTAGGAAAAGATGCTGTGAGTGAAAAGCATTTGACTTTTTTGTTTAGAATCAGGTAAAATTCTTAGGTTTTGCTATTCTGGAATAAGAGAGCTCTGAATGGCATTCGAAGAGATGAAAACCCTGCTCATCAAACTGTTAGGAAAGCCGTGGTCTTGGAATATTAGATATTTCCTGCAATTCTCTAATGAGTATCATGAATGGTAGAAAGGTTGAACCCTGTGGCTTTCTCCACAAATGTGATTTATGTGGCATTATTATGATTTATAAGAAATCTCTAATGCTCATCATTACTCATCTCCTGGACTTTATGTTATTATGTTGTGTTCACAATAGTATCAGTAGATTCACTGTAGACATTGATTGCTCTATGAAAATTTACCTCTTGTCTTTACATTGTTTTAAAATAATCACCAGCCAAAATAAGACATGTGTCCAGTCTGTTTTCTCTAGAATCTTTGCACTACACAGCACCCTAAGTTATCTTAGTTTACCATGTCTGTATATGCTGCTTGTCTCAATACTTGATTTAATGAATGATATAGCTTTTCACATTGTCACCATAACGCATTTCCCCAAATATATCATTCATTGGTAATAACTTATCCAAGACTATAAGACCTTGAAACTTGAGCCTCTTTTCTTTTCTGTTTTAGGCATTGTCTTATTGTTATAATGTAAACAAACTTTATCCATAATTGACACAAGAAGATGTGTATTATTTCTGGACTTAAGGATAGCTTCAATGTTTATTTCACACAGTTAACATAG
>NW_007222888.1:0-7745 GCF_000164805.1 Carlito syrichta | reverse complement strand
TTTCACACAGTTAACATAGCTTTAAAGTTTAAAAATCACAGCTCTAGGAAACACTTACTAAATACTTGGTTACTTTTTCAGGAGATGAAACAAATCCCACGAGGTGTAGTTGATTGACGTAGCTGTGGGATGTGGAGTCAGGAACTAGGAGATATATACAATTTTGTTTTTTCTGCTACAGTAATACTGTCATAATTTGCATTAACAAATGACTTTTTTGCATCGTTTGTAGGTATCTTATGATTTTATTATCCCTTTTTCACATATGTAAAATCATTACTAAAAATAGCAGAATATAGAAATCATCATTATCATTGTATTGTGTCAGAAAAATTCTAGAAATAAACTGGAAAGATGAAAAGTGACAATTGGAGTACAAATTAGGTTTCTGCTGTCTTAGAAATATGGTTCCTTGTTTTATCCGGGTGTGATGGCTCACACTGTAATCCCAGCACTTTGGTACACCAAGGTAGGAGGATTACTTTGCCCAGGGGTTGAGACCAGCCTGGGCAACATAGTTGAGATCTCATCTCTACAGAAACAAACAGACAGAAAACCCAACAAAAAATTAGCTGGGCATGGTGATGTAGTCCTGACAATTCTGGAGGCTGAGGAGGAAGTATCACCTAAGCTCAGGAGGTCGAGGCTGTGGTGAACCGTGATGTGATTGTGCCATTGCACTCCAGCTGCCTGGATGAACACTCCAGCCTGTACAACAGAGAGAGACTCTCTATTGAAAGAAAGAAAGGAAGAAAGAAAGAAAGAAAGAAAGAAAGAAAGAAAGAAAGAAAGAAAGAAAGAAAGAAAGAGGAAAAAAGAAGGAAAGAAAGAAAGAAAGGAATCTATTTCCTTTTTGAAGGTAAAATTTGTATTTGATCAATGAAGGCAATAATTTCTATCCAACTGATGGAGGGATACCACGACTCCATTTATTACTCATGCGATAAAACAGATATAGTTTTTAACATCTCTGCAGTTTCTGAAAATAATGATCGAGTCATCATTTTTTATGCCCTTTTGGAATAACAAAATTAAAATTGAACCAGATTTACTAACCAGGCATGGTCATACACTAAGACTTCTGAGTGTGAACTGTGCCACATTTTTCTCAGGCCAAGACTGCTTGCCTGCTTACTTCTTCCTCCCTTCCTCCCTCTCTCTTGCTTCTCTTCTTTCTCTCTCTATATTTTCCTCCCTCCTTCCCTTCCTCCCTCACTTCCTTCCTTCTTTCCCTCCTTCCTTCTCTCCTTCTTTCCTACCAAGTTATATTATGGAGATATTCTGGGATATATGTGCAACATTTCGTCTTAATCAATGCACAGGTGTCACCTCCGGCAGCAGTCAGTATATCTAGGGCCATGCAATTCTGCAGGGCCACTTGCCTGTTTTGTGAGATTTCTTCAGTGAGAAGGGCACGATAGCATGGTGGGTGTTGTTACAAGTGGTAGCAGTATTTTTAGCTAGGGTTCTTGCTTGTAATTCTACATCTTTCATTGCCACCTTGGGAAAAATGACTAGAGGGGAAAAACGACTAGAGGGCAAAACCACCAGGATGCCTGCTTCTGATGGTGATGCCTGGCCTTTATGTCTTCTCTATTGGTAGGGGGGGTATCTAGATGGCACTTAATGCATCCTGGCAGATGGGGATGCCCCCAGTTGCACCCGTCAGTCCGGTCATAGGGTAAGTAGGACCAGCCATGTGTGTCATAAGCCCATAGCCATTCCTAAGGGGAGGAGTGAGTTTCCTTATTCCTGGCACCGTTTTGCGATTCCGTATTCGGGTCTTAGCTCACTATTGTTTGTCTGCCAGTGCACAAGGATGCACTACTCACCACTTGTATTTGTACTGCCATTACCCTTCGTACGCCATCATGCACAGTACACTCTATTGTGGGCGTTGCATTGACCTTCTCTCGTAGTAAGCAGAGTAGTTGTCTTCCATCTCATCAAATGTGGGGAGCCCGCCACATGAAGGTCAAGAGGTCTTGAGAGGAAATGAATGTGAGTTATCAATCCAAGCACAGAAGCAGCTCCCAACCCAGAAGCAGCTCAGATGAGCCGGTTGGGCATTCCATGGCAGTCCTGTCGAGGAAGAGAGAGGTAATCCCTCATAGACTCCACTGTCTGTTTTATTTTGTAGGGAGACCATTGTCTGTGCCCATTCAAGTGAGGAGGTTAGTGTTAAAAGAGATAAAGAGTTCATTTAGAATTAAGGAACCCATTAGGAACTTCATGTTGACAGAAATAATTTCTATTTATCTGTGTGATTTTTCTTAAGTAGTAATTTCAGATCCTATCTTTTAAACTCTGTTTGATTAAGCATAAAATAAATGGTATCTTTTCAACTCTTTTTAAGTCTTTAGGGGGATCCAATCTCCCAGATGAAAAGGACGTAGGGCCGTGTCTGTGGGATGAGTGGTTTCGTTAGAAGCAAACTCACAAACAGAAGTTAGCATAAGTCCTTTGAGTTTTAGCATATCTGGCAATGTTTCTTTTTAGAGTGTGGTTCTTTTTTTAAGTGCCCCCCCATTGATCTTGGTCTTTAAGGTGGCAGTTTAAAGGTTGTATGTAGGAAGAGGTGAGTCATAGACTTTAAAAATTTTTTTTTTACATTCCTGTAACCATTATCTCCACTGTCAGTTGTACCTGGGCTTCCTGTGGGATATGATGAGAGGTTGACTAAACATACATATTCAATGGATTACAGGAGGAACTATAAATATTCATGAAGGTAACAAACATGTATGCAACATTTCACCCATGTTTACCTTGAAGTAGAAACTTAACCTTTGCCTGCCATGTCCCTAGGTCCTGTTTATAATTTGGTATCTTATTGTCATAAAGAGTCTGGTCTGTCAGTCTTATGATCTCTATTTTTAATATCAGTGCTGGTCAGTTGTGTCTAAGCTCCAAAAGGAAGGGGTATAAGGAGTTGTGTCTGACCTCATTTCCTACCATGGTCAAGAGCTATGTTTTTAAGGTTTATCTGGGGTCCCCTCGGCCAAGATAGAGTTCATTCAGATGGTGGAGAATTTTAGGATCTTATTTTTTAGCTTATGTTCCCCTTTCTTGGTCAAGGTAGACCAGATGCAGCACTGATGGCCAAGCTTTTATTCTGTTCCATTGTGTTGCCAGGGTGGTGTGGCTACTTGCCCTGGATCCATCATGTCCCTTGGAGGGACCCCTATGAACAAGGGACTTAGAGTCAAAAGACTGATAGCCAGTTAAATGTTCTAAGCCAGACAGGAGTGGAGGTGGGCAGGCACTCACTAACCTTAACATATTTTAAGTAACATAAGAGCCAAAGCCAACAACTTAAAGCAAGGTTATGAAATTGGCTTATCTATATATCCTACATGTTGAGCCTTCAGGTCCAAGCACCTGTATACCTGTCTTTGATTGAAGGTCTGAACCAGTGTTATCTCTCACAAACAGCCCTCACAATGCACCCACCTCTTCCATGATAGTCCCTGGGTTTGAAGGGAGGGCGCCTGAGATTGGATAGCTTTAGCAGCAGCGTGTTGGCTGTGCAAAACAGATCAGCACAGCGTGACTGAACGGGTTTTAAATTCTGACGACAAAACAATATAAATAATTCGCAACAAAACAAAAAAGGTCATGAGCCCTGTGTGATTTTGACAATGACAGGAAAAGGAAGCTCACGGGTAACCAAGCATTCAAATTATCCAGTATCCAGGATTCAGACAGAGGCCACATTTTCAAATAAGTCTTTGCATGCAGGCCTGTCCCTGTGTCTCATGGGAGCATTTTGCTTTGATTGTTCTCTTTTCCTGAGTCTTAAGGCTAGCCTTTGCTTAACTTGAGTTTGGTGTCAGACAGTGGCATCAACATTCAAGATTTAGCAGCAGTTGGTATCTTTGTAGATGAGATATGTATACCCAGAAGTCAAAGTACTGTAACTTACCATACAAGGATTCATTAACAGTACCTGATCAGGACTTTTTCAAGGGGCTGGAGGTGGTGATACTAGAATTCAAGAGCTGACTGGAAGTTGTAAGAAGATTTTACAACCTTGTGGTAATTAATTTTTTATGGCTTTGACAAGTCTCCAGTAATAAGTCTAGGTCAGAAACTTAGTTTAGAATTTAATTTTGAAACATTTTTCAAGGCTCTTAAAAGGCCCAAAGCATTTGATCAAAACAACATAATATTTAATATTATATATAATATAATATCAAATATGAATTATAATAGTTATTCATTTAGATAAGCGTGATTATCAAAAGACTTTGAAAGCAATATAGAAAGCTATATGGATGTATAACCTTATTCTTTTTAAATCTCAGTTTTTTCATGTAACCAAAATCTTAATGAAGACAATATAGGAATTACCTTGTTAAAATGTAAAATCTTTGCGTGTGTGTGTGTGTGTGTGTGTGCGTGCGCGCACATGTGTGTGTGTGCGCATGTGCATGCGTGTGTGTGTGTGTGTGTGTGTGTGTGTGTGTGTGTGTGTGTGTGTGTTTGGACAGTTGCTAAAAAAGCAAAGAAAAATCTTCTGTGGTGTGATTGTATCTTCTTATGGGAAGCTCAATTAGACAACCTGGAAGTCAAACCTGATGGAAAAAATTCTTGAATTTAATTGGACACAGGACGAGTGTGTCCAAGGTTATGAGGAAAGCAGGGAAATACGTGACACTTAGTGAGAGTATGAAAAGTTTTCTGGTTACATGGAATAATTCAGACATATCAAGAAAAGCCAAGACCACAGAATCAAGTAATGCTGAAGGAAAACATTGTGCCTTTTTGGTAGACCTTCAATATAAAACATTTTGGCACCAGGCCACAACAGCAGATGGAATTGAAGGGAGAGCAAAAAGTTATTGGAGCTGACAAAAAAGTTGAAGGAGACAGGTACCATCTCAGGCTTTCACACGAGGAGAAAAAGCTGCATGCAGCGACACAGCAAAAGTTGAACTTCTGCTGAGATATAAATGTGGGAAGATTGCTTTGTTTCAGTCGGGAGTCTCACTCTGTCACCCAGGTTGGAGTACACTGGCACAATAACAGCTCACTACAGCTTCTACCTCCTGGGCTCAGGTGATCCTTTCACCTCAGCCTCCTGAGTAGCTGGGACTACAGTCGCATGTCACCATGCCTGACTCATTTAAATTTTTTTTTTTTTTTTTGTAGAGACAAGGTCTCGCTATGTTGCCCAGTACGGTCTCAAACTCCTGGGGTCAAGCAAACTTCCCGCCTTGGCCTCTCAAAGTGCTGGGATTGCAGGCATGAGCCACGATGCCCAGTAGAGTGTGGGAAGTTTTAAAAAGGAAACAGCTTATAGAATTAAAAATCAAAATCTCTTGTAATTTTATCAAGAGCAAATTCATATCTTAAGAAAACTTTGTCATAACGTAGGGGAACACTATTCAGAAAGACTATTATAAGTAATTTTCCTTTAATTATAGCCAATTTAATCATATACGAAATTCTTTTCATAAATTCCCTTTTATGAACCTTATCGCGACTTACATAGACCACTTAGAACATGCCTGGACTTTCCGATTTGTCCTATACTTCCTTCTTTTCTAAATAGCCAGTCATTTTATTTTAGGACAAAATTCATTATGCAAATCCTTTCTCATATAAAATTATTATCTGTTTATAATTTTTCTTACCAAAAATACATTTTTTTTTAGTCAGAGTGCAACTCTGTCTCCCAGGCTAGAGTGCAGGGGCATGCTCATGGCCACCACAGCTTCAACCTACTGAACTCAGGTGATCCTTCTACCTCAGTCTTCCAAGTAGCTGGAACTACAGGCACACGCCACCACATCTGAATAATTTATTGATTTATTATAGAGACGAGGCCTTGCCATGTTGCCCAGGCTGGTCTCGAACCCATGGGCTCAGGTAATCCTCTTGCCTCCACCTCCCAAAGGGTTGAGATTACAGTCGTGAACCACCACACCCCACCAAAAATTTATCTTTATATCCATAACTTTCTTTATATATGTCACTCTCTCCAACTCACTGATTTCCTTCTACCTTCTTTTATAAATAACTTTATTTATTAAAAAAATTTTTTTTAATTATACAGATGTGGGGTACAAATAAGGGTTAGGTATACAAATATTGATTATGGTACCCTTGTTGATGAGGTATGCCCCTCCCTCCCCTGGCAGTTTCCCTCAATTGCCAATCCCACCTCCCCTCTCCTGACAGTTTCCCATAACTGCCTAACACTTTCTTATAGTATTATAATAATTGTTCAAGGTCCGCTTATGAGGGAGAACTTGGTCCTCTGTTCTTTGTTTCTGTGATAGATCACTGAGTATGATTGACTCCAAATCCATCCAAGTGGCTACGAAGTGCATATATTTGTCCTTTTTATTGCTGCATAATATTCCATTGTGCATATGTACTACATTTTCTTTTTCTTTTTCTTTTTTTTTTGAACTGGAGTCTCACTCTGTCCCCCAGGCTAGAGTGCAGTGGCCGCTCCCGGCCACCGCAGCCTCGACCTGCTGGGCTCCGGCGATCCTTCCGCCTCAGCCTTCCGAGTGGCCGGAATTACAGGCATGCGCTACCACGCCCGGCTGATTTTTTTATTTATTGTGGAGATGAGGTCTCGCTGCCCAGGCGGGTCTCGAACCCGCGGGCTCAGGCAATCCACTCACCTCAGCCTCCCAAAGGCGCGGGATTACAGGCTGAGCCACTGAGCCCGGCTGTACTACATTTTCTTTATCCAGTTCAGCTTTCATGGGCAATATGGTTGGCTCCATGTTTTTGCTATTGTAAATAGAGCTGCAACCAACATTCGTGTGTAGGTATCTTTTTTGAAGAATGATCTGAGTTCCTCCGGGTATATTCCCAACAGGGGAATTGCTGGGTCATATGGAAGGTCAATTTCTAGTTCTTTCAGAAATCACCACACTGTCTTCTAAAGAGGATGCACTAGTTTGCGTTCCTTTTTCTCCACATCCTTGTCGGCATCTGTTGCTTGTTTTATTAATGATGGCCATTCTTACTGGGGTTAGGTGGTATCTCAATGTGGTTTTGATTTGCATTTCTCTGATGATGAGTGAGGCTGAGCACTTTTTCACGTGTCTGTTGGCTGCCCGTATATCTTCTTCTGAGAAGTGTCTATTCATGTCTTTTGCCCACTTTTTAAAGGGACTGTTTGCTTTCTTCCTTTCGGCGCGTTTGAGTTCCTTGTAGATCCTAGATGTTAGGCCTTTGTCAGGTATACAGTTGGCAAGTATTTTTTTCCCGTTCTGTGGGCTGTCTCCCCGCTCTCTTGATGATTTCTTTTACTTTGCAGAAGGTCGTTAGTTTGATGAGGTCCCACTTGTCTATCTTATTTCTTAAGGTATTGGCCTTTAGGGTTCTGAATAGGAATTAGTTGCCAGTTGCAGTTTCCATAAGGGTGTCTCCTGCATTTTCTAAGATTCTTAGAGCTTAAGGCTTTACGTACAGGTCTTTGATCCATTTGGAGTTAATTTTTGTGTATGGTGATAGGTAGGGGTCCTGTTTCGATCTTCTGCATGTGATCAACCAGTTTTCCCAGCACCATTTACTGAATAGGTTCTCCTCTCCCCGGTGGTTGTTGTTGGAGGCTTTGTCAAAGATGAGTTGGTTGAGAAATTGAGGCTTTGCTTCCAGAATCTCTATCCTGTTCCATTGGTCTATGTGCCTGTTCTTGTACCAATACCAGGCTGTTTTGATTACTGTATCTTTATAATAAAAGTTTAAAGTCTGGGGAGTGTGATACCTCCTACTTT
>NW_007222886.1:0-804 GCF_000164805.1 Carlito syrichta | reverse complement strand
CCAAAGTGCTGGGATTACAGGCTCGAGCCACCGAGCCTGTCCTGTATATTTGTCTTTGAACTATTTTCTCTGCATCTGTAATGACAGCTACCCAATTCATTTGTTCATTTGCAACAATATGGAAGGAACTGGAAGGTCGATATGCTATGTAAAATAAGCCAGGTACAAAAATCCGGATACGGCATGTTCTCACTCATATTTGGGAGCTAAGAAACTTGATCTTATGAACATAGAGAATGGAATGATAGATACAAGACACTGAGAACATGGATGGGTGGGAATCAGGGGGATGAAGAGAGTTTGATTAATGGTACATACAGTTAGATGGAATAAATAAATTCTAATATTTGATAGCAGACTAGAATGACTAAGCAACACTATTTTGTATATTTCAAAGTAACTAGAAGCAAGGACATGAAACAAAACCAGCACATGCCAATGTTAAACACTCAAGGTGATGGATACCCCATATGTCTTGACCTGATCACTATACATTATGTGATCATATAATCATATATTTCATATAATCGTGATATTTCTTCATCATATTTTTTTCTCTTTCAACTGCTATATAGAATTTTAGTATATGTGGACTTATGAGAATTGTGAGCATTTATAGAGTCATTGATATCTGCCAGGCTTAACATAAGTAATCTTACTTATAGTCCTCCAAGAACAATGGATAAAGGTACTACTGTTATCTTCATTTTATAGACAAAGAAACCAAGGTTCAAAAGTTAAATAGATTACTCAGCTTCTATAATTTATTAGAGACAGAGATGGGATATGTGTTCACATGTGCTT
>NW_007222885.1:0-753 GCF_000164805.1 Carlito syrichta | reverse complement strand
GTAATGACAGCTACCCAATTCATTTGTTCATTTGCAACAATATGGAAGGAAATGGAAGGTCGATATGCTATGTAAAATAAGCCAGGTACAAAAATCCGGATACGGCATGTTCTCACTCATATTTGGGAGCTAAGAAACTTGATCTTATGAACATAGAGAATGGAATGATAGATACAAGACACTGAGAACATGGATGGGTGGAATCAGGGGGATGAAGAGAGTTTGATTAATGGTACATACAGTTAGATGGAATAAATAAATTCTAATATTTGATAGCAGACTAGAATGACTAAGCAACACTATTTTGTATATTTCAAAGTAACTAGAAGCAAGGACATGAAACAAAACCAGCACATGCCAATGTTAAACACTCAAGGTGATGGATACCCCATATGTCTTGACCTGATCACTATACATTATGTGATCATATAATCATATATTTCATATAATCGTGATATTTCTTCATCATATTTTTTTCTCTTTCAACTGCTATATAGAATTTTAGTATATGTGGACTTATGAGAATTGTGAGCATTTATAGAGTCATTGATATCTGCCAGGCTTAACATAAGTAATCTTACTTATAGTCCTCCAAGAACAATGGATAAAGGTACTACTGTTATCTTCATTTTATAGACAAAGAAACCAAGGTTCAAAAGTTAAATAGATTACTCAGCTTCTATAATTTATTAGAGACAGAGATGGGATATGTGTTCACATGTGCTTTCTGGCTCAGACACATGGACTCGGCTC
>NW_007222884.1:0-548 GCF_000164805.1 Carlito syrichta | reverse complement strand
GACACTGCATGTCCTATGAAATGAGGATGATAACAATCTTTTGAGCAGACATTATAGGATGGTTGCATGCCATAGCCATAACATCATGCCTGTGGGAAGATCTTGCTATCACCATTTTATAAACTGATCATCAGACAAGAGAAGTCATTTGCCTAAAGCTACACATCTGATAAATTTGTACTGAGATTCAAATCTGGTCAAGTGGTTGATATTGCTTTTGCATCCACAAAATATTAGGATTTCCAAATATTTCACAAATTTTATATTGATGAGAATTGTGTCAATATTTCCTAAATTCATTTTGTGAACTTTTTCATTCATGAGTAACATCAGGAATTGAACAAACAAGATAAACCCATGCATGGGGTGCATGGGAGGACTCTAAGATAAGTATCAAGGCTACCTCTTGTTGAGTAGCAGACCCACCTGCTGTTAAAGATGCTAGACAAATATGCTGTTGAGGAGTTAAAATTAGTTTTGGAGGTTTGATGGGTTGCTCATGACTTAGTTATTAATGTGTGTTACTTCCCATCAGTCTAGATATATTG
>NW_007222883.1:0-1595 GCF_000164805.1 Carlito syrichta | reverse complement strand
TAACAACCAGAAGTCCTGCTTGTTAGAGAACAGCCTCTTCCTTTTCGTGAAAACAAAATAGCATTCTCAGATGTTGCAGTTTTTCATCCACCAACGGCCTCAACAAGTGGGCAAAACCATTCACCCTTAGAGAAGCTGGCTCTCATCCAATTGATGCTCTACATGTGAGTTTTTATATGTTTCCTTATACACCTTTGTGATCATTTATATGCCATTTACATGAAGATAGGACTTACTAATAAATCTCCATTTTAGATGCCGTAAAGTAATTCAAAAGAGCTTTCTTATTCAGTATCTCAGTGACTCTGCAGAGTGCTTTGGAAGTGGTCTGCAGGACCCTCGTGTGATTTATCAGCAAGACTCTGAGTGTGTGAATATAAAGGAACATGCTTAGCATCTGCATCGGAGGAGTGTGTGAGGCTCTTGCCTCAGTTCCAGTTATTGAGAGTTAACACCAAGGCAGCAAGGCTTTTAAAGCTATCTACACTCACAGTCGGTTCTCAGCAGTGGCTACCAAAGTCCACGAACACAGAGGTGGTAAAAAAACATTTATGTTGCATTATCGGCTCAAAGTGACAGAAGGCAGGTAGCAGTGCCAGGGCAAGTGTTTCGTTAAATTTTCCAGTCAGTGAGTTAGCACTTGGAAAAAAGAAGTGATACGTGTCTAACGTTAATATGTGAAAGGTTGTGCTTTGTGGATCTAATTGGTCCCCAGGACAAGCAGTGTCTAACTAAAGCTATGGAAAGAAGGGCTGGAAAGGAGTGTTCAGGAATTGGTCTATTTGTATGTTAAAAGCAATTGAAATATCTATACAATGTGGATCAGAGAGAACTTGCTGTTTTAATAGGCTTACTTTTATCATTTAGCTTTCTAGACTAGAAAAAAAGCAGAATTCTTACCAGGAAAATGAGAAGTTAAGTGATAGTGTTCCAAAACCAACAATAAGGTCAAAGTAAGGTAAGTTCAAATATATTATCCTTTAGGAGACACCTACCATGATCAAAACAATCAGATAAGCGAGGGTGAATACTGTATAGCATGCTGAGATCTAATTCAGCATTGTTTAGACAACATTCGCTAAGGATGTGATCACCTAGTTTTGCTCTTTCTGGACAATCGAAACTTAACTATGATACCTCCCTTATTTCCTCTCTGTCTTGTTCTTATATCCCGGAGTCCTATAGATCAGGATTTAGTATAGACTTTTAGGAGAATTTTAGTGAGGATTGTTCACTGTATTGCACATGTTATTTAAAAATAAAAATAAGTAGTAGTTGAAAATGTATCGTGCACGTTCCTGATGTTGACTTTTGTTTTCTCCTCACCGAGCATCCAGTGATAGCTCCCAGTCAATGCAACTGAGACCTCTGCTCTGACTTCTCTTGAACTGCTCTGCTGATTCTTTTCTCTGCTTTTCCACATCTCATTCCTGTGTGCCATTTGGTCCTGAGTGCTTAATCTTTGCAATGCAAATGCTCAAAGTTAACTTTAAATTCAGTTAGTAAGGAAGGTTTGTTCCTTTCCAAAATGCTCAGAAAAATGCTGGCTGCCTGCTTCACTTGTTAAATGGGAAACTGGTTTTTGTCCCTAAGTC
>NW_007222882.1:0-821 GCF_000164805.1 Carlito syrichta | reverse complement strand
TGCTGTTTTAATAGGCTTACTTTTATCATTTAGCTTTCTAGACTAGAAAAAAAGCAGAATTCTTACCAGGAAAATGAGAAGTTAAGTGATAGTGTTCCAAAACCAACAATAAGGTCAAAGTAAGGTAAGTTCAAATATATTATCCTTTAGGAGACACCTACCATGATCAAAACAATCAGATAAGCGAGGGTGAATACTGTATAGCATGCTGAGATCTAATTCAGCATTGTTTAGACAACATTCGCTAAGGATGTGATCACCTAGTTTTGCTCTTTCTGGACAATCGAAACTTAACTATGATACCTCCCTTATTTCCTCTCTGTCTTGTTCTTATATCCCGGAGTCCTATAGATCAGGATTTAGTATAGACTTTTAGGAGAATTTTAGTGAGGATTGTTCACTGTATTGCACATGTTATTTAAAAATAAAAATAAGTAGTAGTTGAAAATGTATCGTGCACGTTCCTGATGTTGACTTTTGTTTTCTCCTCACCGAGCATCCAGTGATAGCTCCCAGTCAATGCAACTGAGACCTCTGCTCTGACTTCTCTTGAACTGCTCTGCTGATTCTTTTCTCTGCTTTTCCACATCTCATTCCTGTGTGCCATTTGGTCCTGAGTGCTTAATCTTTGCAATGCAAATGCTCAAAGTTAACTTTAAATTCAGTTAGTAAGGAAGGTTTGTTCCTTTCCAAAATGCTCAGAAAAATGCTGGCTGCCTGCTTCACTTGTTAAATGGGAAACTGGTTTTTGTCCCTAAGTCGGCCCTGCAGCTTTTTCTGGAGTCTGCTCTGTGTTCTCTGTGTTCTTTCTCCCACACTGA
>NW_007222881.1:0-720 GCF_000164805.1 Carlito syrichta | reverse complement strand
TGCTTTTTTTTTTTTTTTTTTTGCCAAGTAAGGACACAGCAAGAATCCACCATTTTTAAAGCACAGAAAGAATCTTAATCAGACACTGAATCTGCTGACTTCTTGATCTTGAATTTCTCAGCCTCCAGAACTGTGAGCAATAAATTCCTGTTGTTTATAAATTACCCAGTCTATGATATTTTGTTATAGCAGCCTGAAAGCGGAAAGTAGAGAAGCAGACTTAATTAGGGCAAACAGTCTAGAGCACTGGCAGTGAATATTCTTTTCATTTTTTTTCTTAAACTAAATGTTTTATTGCAGATAGTGTTTTTATATCCAAGAAAAAAAAAACTGAGTTCTACAAAATAAGAAGACAAATGTTCGATAGAAAAATGAATTTTTTTACTTGGTTATTAATAATAATTGAGATGTTCTGATTTTTTCCCATAGGATTATGTCACGAATGACATGCCAAAATATATACTTACTGCTTGCCTGATGGTCTCAACACTTTCCATGGAAATCTAATGATCTTCAAAAGTAATTGTATTAAGAAATTTGAAATTTAAAATGTCTATGGGACTTCCTCTGAATTGTAACTGAAATTTGGTTTCATTGCCTTTGCAATGTTGTTTATCTTCCAGCAAGCTATTTTGACCCCAAAGATAAACTGACCATTTGGTTTCCCACAGATGTGGGACAACAATCTTTTTCTACTTTGGTGCTGTATGAAGAAAGGAA
>NW_007222880.1:0-741 GCF_000164805.1 Carlito syrichta | reverse complement strand
ATCCAAAGGTTTTTGGGATCTGGAGAAGAAAGTCAGAGCAGGCTTTTTAACTGCCTCATTCTAGTGTCAAATCAAATTTCAGATTCTAGTGCTGTCCATTTCACCTCAGACCTGTTGCATAAATCGGCTTGCCTGCCAATTACCTACAACAGGTCAAAGTCTAGTCCTGTGTCCTTCGCACTCTCCTGGAACTGATCTAGCTGTTACTTTATGCTCTCTCTTCTATCCTGACTGTTGAGACCTATTACTCTTGTTTCCAATGGGGACCCCAGATCCACAGGACACTAACTGACTGGAACAACCCTATTGACCTTCCAACTGAAATAGGAGGGGTCAGAGAAGGTTAACGACTTCGTTCTATGTTAAGGTAAGAAATGTGAGACATGATAGAATGAAGTCAAGGCTATAGGTCACTCCTTTTTTTTTAAGATGTGGGGTACAGTTTAGGATTAGGTACATAAGTGGTCACTGTACAGGTGAAGTTTAGATATCCCATTGACCTTCACTTTACTTGGTCTGGGATCAGGTGCCTTTATTGATATTATGTGCCCCGCCCTCCTTCCCTGGGCAATGTCCCACTGCTCCTAATCCCTTTCTTATAGTATTATGATAAATATTCATGATCTACTTATGAGTGAGAACATGTGGTACTCAGTTCTTTGTGTCTGTGATAGATCACTCAGAATGATAGACTTTAAACCCATCCAAGTTGCTGCAAAGTTCATCATTTTGTCCTTTCTC
>NW_007222879.1:0-487 GCF_000164805.1 Carlito syrichta | reverse complement strand
TTCCACATCAGCAAAAAATGTTGCTCAGGGTGAGATCAGGGAATAGAGAGGATGGGACATGGAGATCATGCCGTTTCTTGGTCAAAAACTGTTGAACACGGAGCAGGGTGTGGGCAGGTGTGCTGTCATAGTGGAAGAACCAGTCCCCTGTTTGCCACAACTCGAGATGTTTCTTTGACAGACTGTGATGCAACCTTCTCAAAACCTCCAGTTAAAACTGTGGTTGATAAACATACATGTGCCGGTATCTTTTTTATAGAGTGATTTGAGTTCTTCTGGGTATATTCCCAGTAGGGGGATTGCAGGGGTCATATGGGAGTTTGATATTTAGAGCTTTTAGGAATCGCCACACTGTTTTCCACAGAAGTTGCACTAGTTTACACTCCCACCAACAGTGTAGAAGTGTTCCCTTTTCGCCACACCCTCTCCAGCAGCTGTTATTTTTTAGTTGTTGATAATTGCCATTCTGACTAGAGTTAGGTGGTAT
>NW_007222878.1:0-611 GCF_000164805.1 Carlito syrichta | reverse complement strand
GGGTGTGGGCAGTTGTGCTGTCATAGTGGAAGAACCAGTCCCCTGTTTGCCACAAACTCGAGATGTTTCTTGACAGACTGTGATGCAACCTTCTCAAAACCTCCAGTTAAAACTGTGGTTGATAAACATACATGTGCCGGTATCTTTTTTATAGAGTGATTTGAGTTCTTCTGGGTATATTCCCAGTAGGGGGATTGCAGGGGTCATATGGGAGTTTGATATTTAGAGCTTTTAGGAATCGCCACACTGTTTTCCACAGAAGTTGCACTAGTTTACACTCCCACCAACAGTGTAGAAGTGTTCCCTTTTCGCCACACCCTCTCCAGCAGCTGTTATTTTTTGAGTTGTTGATAATTGCCATTCTGACTGGAGTTAGGTGGTATCTCAGTGTGGTTTTCATTTGCATCTCCCTGAGGATTAGTGAGGTTGAGCATTTCTTCATGTGTCTGTTGGCTGCTTGGATGTCCTCTTTTGTGAAGTGTCTGTTCATATCTTTTGCCCATTTTATAATGGGGTTGTTTGTTTTTTTCTTTTCAGCACGTTTTAGTTCCTTGTAGATCCAGGATGTTAAGCCTTTGTCAGACCTGGTGTTGGCAAATACTTTTTCCCAG
>NW_007222877.1:0-6386 GCF_000164805.1 Carlito syrichta | reverse complement strand
GGGGAACCCTGTCCCTAGCGTGGCCTTTTCTTTGGGCTATATGGTCTGTACCTTTCCTGTCTTGTCTCTCAGGATCTGTGACATTTGACAATCCCTTTTTAAATCTAGTTTTGGCCAGGCACAGTGGCTTACACCTGTAGTTCCAGCACTCTGAGAGGTTGAAACAGGTGAATTGCTTGAGCCCTGGGGTTCAAGACCAGCCTGGACAACTTGGTGAGACTTTATCTCTACAATTAACAAAATAGTGGGGTATGGTGGCACGCACCTGTATTTCCACATACTTGGAAGCCTGAGGCAAAAAGATCACCTGAATCTAGCAACCACGCTTGTGGAAGCTGTGATTGTGCCATTGCACTGCCTGTATGACAGAGTGAGACTCTGACTCAAAAAAAACCAATTAATCGGGCATATTGGCATGCACCTGCAGTCTTACCTACTCAGGAGACTGAAGTAAAAGGATTGCCTGAAGCCAAGAGATGAGCCATGATTCATGCCCAGCCTGGGCAACAGAGTGAAACCTGAACACTAAAATAAAATCTAGTTTCTTACTGTTCCTTTCCCCATTAGAAGGACCCTCCTGGTAGTAAGGTGACTGTTACTCGAAGTCTGTACAGACTTATTTTGTAACTGTGTGAGCAGGGAATCTGGGATGCCTTCATGTCCTTCACTTCCTCAGCCCTGATCTTGACACAGCTTTTGCTAGGGCCTTTATGGTGATGCCCCTCCTACAGATGAGGGGCTGTCTTGGTGACACTAGGGCACCTGAGTGCAGCTCACACAGCTGACCAGAGCTGGAGCTAGGTCTTGCATGGAAATCTGTCTGCTTTTCCTCTTCTTCCATGCAATGTAATCCTAAAGATGACCAGGAAAGGGACTTGTAAAAATATTGTCCTTCTCTTTTAAATAGTAAACAAGGGGATAACAGCAGGAGCCTAAACTCCTCCAAGAAAAAAATGATAAGCTGTTTGGCCCTTAGACAAAGAAAGGAGAAAATGTTTCTCCATTCTAAAGTCCACATTAATGGGGCTTTTGTAATTGACTTACTGTAGACAGACAGAATGTGAAGATTATTGAGAATGTCATCATCATGATTTCCATTTGTGAACCAAAGGGCAGCTATTGAATACTAACTACCTGCCAGGCACCATGGCACTTGGGAAGAATAATAAGTCATGTTACCTACCAGTCTAGAAATTCATATCCCAGTGCTGCCAGGTGCAGGCATGTAAATAAATAATTACTTGAAGCATGTAATAAGTTCTCTAATAGAGTTAACTGCAAGGGTCTATGGAACACGGAGGAAGGACCCAGGAACTGCCTCAAGGAAGATAACACTATCTGAAACTTTTTATTAGGAAATGGAATGCTTCCCTGTGTAACTTTTTGGACAATCCTGTGTCCCATGGTCACCCGCAACTGCAAGGGGAGTCTGGGAAACCAGAGACTAGGATCAACATGGTTGGCTTAGATCTTAAATAGATCATGATCCAATCACGGGGGACTGAGGACATTGTAATTCTAGACAAAATCAGTGTTCAGTTAAAAATGATGAATGAGGTGGAGAGGGAGATGTTAGAAAGCAGCCTTCTACCATGAGTGTTCATGAGTATCCAGGGAAAACTTTGCAAAAAATGTGTATTTAAGCTCAGCCATGCAGGATGAGTGGTCACTGGTATGAAAAGGTAAGGTATGGTAGAAAAGAAGTAAGGACCTTCTAGCGGGGGCGGGAGGAAACCATGCAAAGGCATAGACTCTTGAAAGACAAGTTCAAGAAATACCAGGAATGCCTTTTAGCCTCAGGATAAAGGCAGAATCCTTCAGTAGGAGCCAGTTTGCAACAGGCTTAACCACCAGGCTAAGGAATATAGATGTTCTGAGGCTCTTAGAAAGTCCATGGCTGTCTTACAATGGAGATCCATTTTCCAATGCCTCTTATCCCAGTAACTTGGAAGAGATGAGAGCCATGTTCTTATCGCCTGGTATTTGCACACAGGTTCTGATTTCCAGCCCTTTTACACCATTAATTACTTTTATGAACACTCTGTGGTCTAAGTACTTCAGAAATTTTGGCTGAACACTTTTCACAGCCTTGTCCTTGTACTAAGATCTTGTGTCTGCCTTTGAACTGCCTTTTCCTGTGCCCTTGAGGGGTAATAGAGTTTCTTGTTTCCCCTTTAATCACACATTGACTTTTGCTGCCTTCCCAGATGATGTTTAATTTTCCTGGATGGTAATCAATTTCTGTTGCTTTTCTCTGGCTCACTACTGGGTGATTCCAAGTCTGCACATATAGTCACATTTCAGATCCAATCAGATCACACCCATGGGGCCTCTGGTGCTTGGCAGCTTCTGCAGTCCACCTGGCATCCAACCTTGATGCTTCCCTTTTCTTCCTACCAAGTTGGAGTTTCAGTCTGTGTATCTGGGAAATCCTAAATCACCCCTGCAGTCTAGGGACTGGTGTTAGGAGAGAGTAGGTTTCATATCTTATATTTTGTAGATCTGCTGTTCACTTTTGTGAACTGAGTTATTTAATGATTACAGATTTGGGAGAAATAAGGGACAGAGGTTTCTAATTTCTCCACGTGCTTGGTCTAACTCCTACCTCTTCCACTTTCCAGCTGTATAACTTGAAGCAATTCGCTAAACTTTCCTCATCTGAAAGGTGGTAGAGTAAGACTTGATGCAAGAAGTCATGTAGAGAATAAAAGAGCTCTTAGAAGCAAAGTGTTCAGAGCAGTGCGTGGCACTCAGGAAAAACTGATGTTAGTTGCTAATAATCATTATGATTATTACTGTGATCATGTGACTCCCAAAGTAGAATAACTTTTGATAGGTTTCCATCACTACCCTTTAGATGCACATATGGGTATCAGCTCCTCACAAAAATCTATTTTGGGCACATTCTCTAGTGTCACTGTGTTTCAGAAGTGAAAGCTTGTCAGTAAACGTCTTCTACTCCTCCAGCTTGCTGCCCCCAACCCAGCGATAATGGGTGCAACTTTCCATCAAGGGACCAGGAAATGACATTTCTCAGCAATCAAACTAGCACCAATCAAAAATATCAGCAATACTAATCCCAACTCAGATTTTCAGAGTCAGAAATGTGGTTTAGTGGAAGGAGCAGTGGCCCAAGAGACAGAAGCTGGCCTCTCCTTTCCTTCTTCTGTATGACTCTGGGCAAGTCATTTTCCCACTCTGGGTCTTGGTTTCTTTGTACTTACTGTGACCCTGCCCTGGAAAAATCACTAACAACCTCTCTTTAAATGCACACTATCATACTTGTAACTTAAAATACAATCTGCAAGTTCCAGAAAGAGAGTTATGATCTCCTGTGTTTATCTCTGCATAACCCCTAGGTCAGTGCCTAGCACATAATCAGTACTCATTTCAATATTTGTTGAATAAATATATGATGTCATAGAAAGAAAAAGATTTTAGAGTAAGGCAGACCTGATTTTGTGTGAAGCTCGACCACCTATTTGCTTAGTGACCCAGGGCTAGTCTGAGCCTCAGAATCATCATCTATGAAATGAGGATAATAATAAAAACAACCTTACTAGATTGTTTTCATTGAATGTAATCATGTATGTATACACATACACACGGCCACATTTAATCTGAGAAATAATAGCTATCATTTATACCCATGTGTATGTATATATATTCATACATATGTAAAAAGTTCTGGCCTAGTGTCTAGCATATAGTGGGTATTAAATAAATAATAGCTATTATTTATTTCTTTCAGTCCTAGCAAAAAGTAAGGGAGTATTCTATGTCTTGATGATTAAAACCTAGGATATATTATGTAAATCTGAATATACCTTAATCTGAGCAGCTTACCTCTCAGATGACAGCTGAATTAAAAAGGGGTTTTCACAACCCCCTTTGCTTGCCAGTGACTCACCATCCTCTCCCTTTGCCTTCCTTTTTATAGAGCACCAGCATTTGCCTGTAGTCAACTCACAGACCCAGATCACTAGACAGATGCAGAAAAGGTTGAGGTTTGATGGGATAAAGGAAGGCCTGGGTTGAGTTGGGGGGCACCAGGAGACATGGGTCTCAGTCCCAGCCCTGACCTGGCACAGACTAACCATGTGATCTTGGGCAAGTCATCTCTCCTCTCTGTAAACCTCACTTTCCTCATCTGTCAAATGCTCAGTCCACTGACACTAGACACGATAGCCATTAAGAACCTGGGGCTTAGGGGTGTAGAGCTGGTTTCCAGTGTCAGCTCTGAACATCCTGGCTGTGAGATATGGGCAAGTCACATACCATCTCCATAAAAGTGGCCGGTCAGATTCAGATGTGCTTGTTTGGAGGATTTGATGAGACAGTGTCTCCAAAGTACCTGGCAGATTTGTGTGCAGTACACTTAGCTTTGTTTGTCTGGGGGAACATAGGGCAACCCTTATTTTCACTTAGTTTAAGTTTCTGCCTATGGAGGAAATCCACATGTCCTAAGACAGATGTGCATTCATCAACCTTGCTGCTGGCTCTGCACTTGGCAAGCACCAGGAGTATTCACGGAGAAGACATGATCCTCACTGGGTGTGAGTGACACCCACATGCAATTATTTTAATTCATAGCCCAGGATCTTCTTATGCCCAGATTGGATGTGTTCTCAGGGGAGAGTCTTCTCTCTCTTACCCTTTAAAAGGCACAGGAAGAAAACTGCATTTTGTACACTCATCAAAACACAAGCGTCACCAAGTAGTCTCCCTCCCAGCAGCACCTGCTAGCCCTCTCTGCACCCTCCAGGATGCTGAGTGCCTGCCTTCTCCCTACTGCTGGCAGGAGGAAGAAGGGCTGAACACTAGTGGTTCAATCTGGTTGCCTCATCTTTGAGGAGGAAGAGAGCCCACATTGATGGAGCCGCCTGACACATAGATACCATGCTAGGCATTATTTAATCTTCTTAGCTTACCTTGTCAGGCTTCCTGACCCCCACCTTGCACTTGAGGAAACTGAGGTTCCAAGAAGAGAAATGAGTTGCTCAAGGACATACCAGCTGGTAAAGAGTCCAACAACTGGCAAACCTACGGTTGAAAGAGCAAGAACAGTGAACCTCAGACCAACTGATGTCTGCATACTAGTCTCAGTTTCAGAATCCCAGCTGTGAGATAATGGGCAAGTCACATACATCTCCATAAAGTGAACAGTGAGATTCAAATGGGCCTATTTGGAGGATTTAATGAGACGGCGTCTTCAAAGTACCTGGCAGATTTGTACACAGGGTCATTAATGGTCATATTCTCAGTGCTCCATGGCAGATGCCAAAGCAAGGCTGAGCCCCAGCACAACAGAGATCCAGGCCTCGGCTGGTCTGAAGTCCACTGTTCTTGCTCTGGCTACGTAGCATTGCCAATTATGGGAGATCAGGGGGAATGTAGTTTGGACCAAATAGACTTCCTGTTATTCACCATACCAGGAAGAGAACTGGTCTTGGAGAGCAACGTTTATTCAGCCAGCTTCAAGGGCTATTACTAATGTACATCCCTGAAAAAGAGGGCAGAGGGAACAGGATCCTCCCGATATCTCTCCAGTTGGTAGACCCTAGATCTGCTGCAGACTCACAGACAGATCCTAGCTAAAGGAGGTAATCAGAAAGTGACTGAGTTGTGGATACCCAGATCCTTTCCTCCGTGTCTTGATCCGATCCTGCCACTTGACATTTATTTGTCATATTTCTGGAGGCTGGGAAGTCTAAGATCAGGGCAACTGCAGATTGAGTGTCTGGTGAAGATTCACTTTCTAATTCATAGATGGCATCTTCTCACTGTGTCCTCAGGTGGTGGACAGGGGTGAGAGAGCTCTTGGGGCCTCCTTTCTAAGGGCACTAATTCCATTCATGAGAATGCTTCCCTCATGACCTAACAACTTCCCTAAGGTCTCCCTATGGTCCTCCTAAAACCATCATCTTGAGGGTTAGGATTTCAACATATGAATTCGGGAGTTCATAAACTTATGTCTATTATGTTAGATTTTCTATTCGGTCCCCACAGGAGGACAGAGTAAGAGCATTAGGGGACTGTTGAGGGAATGGGGAGAGCTGTTTTGTTTCCTCTACAATCAGACACAGCATGAAAAGTGACATTTTAAAAGCCTAACTTCTCCTGTTCTCTGCAGTGCAGAGGAAAGAACGGGGACTTTGGAGTCAGACTTATGTTCAAAGCCTACTCCCTTGATCACCAGCCAGGTGGCCTTGGGCAAGTCACTTCTTCACTCTTTTTTCATCTTTACAATTGCATACTTTGTTAGGGTCATTGTGAGGGTTCAAAGAAGCCAATGAATAGATGAACCCCCCAGGAAAGAGCTCTCAGTCAGGGAATGGGCAGGGCTGCTCAGAATGCATCCCTTTCACATCACAGGTGTCCCATGA
>NW_007222876.1:0-829 GCF_000164805.1 Carlito syrichta | reverse complement strand
TCAGGGCAACTGCAGATTGAGTGTCTGGTGAAGATTCACTTTCTAATTCATAGATGGCATCTTCTCACTGTGTCCTCAGGTGGTGGACAGGGGTGAGAGAGCTCTTGGGGCCTCCTTTCTAAGGGCACTAATTCCATTCATGAGAATGCTTCCCTCATGACCTAACAACTTCCCTAAGGTCTCCCTATGGTCCTCCTAAAACCATCATCTTGAGGGTTAGGATTTCAACATATGAATTCGGGAGTTCATAAACTTATGTCTATTATGTTAGATTTTCTATTCGGTCCCCACAGGAGGACAGAGTAAGAGCATTAGGGGACTGTTGAGGGAATGGGGAGAGCTGTTTTGTTTCCTCTACAATCAGACACAGCATGAAAAGTGACATTTTAAAAGCCTAACTTCTCCTGTTCTCTGCAGTGCAGAGGAAAGAACGGGGACTTTGGAGTCAGACTTATGTTCAAAGCCTACTCCCTTGATCACCAGCCAGGTGGCCTTGGGCAAGTCACTTCTTCACTCTTTTTTCATCTTTACAATTGCATACTTTGTTAGGGTCATTGTGAGGGTTCAAAGAAGCCAATGAATAGATGAACCCCCCAGGAAAGAGCTCTCAGTCAGGGAATGGGCAGGGCTGCTCAGAATGCATCCCTTTCACATCACAGGTGTCCCATGAGGGGCTTCTGGGGGACCAGGCTCAGGTTTTCACTCCATTGTCCTGGGAATCAGCCTTGCCTTGGCATCTGCCATGGAGCATTTAGAATGTGACTGTTTATGACCAGGGACACTGTCACAGGACTGCCTCCTTGGGCTCCTTTCCTGACCCTGTTCTGAA
>NW_007222875.1:0-3914 GCF_000164805.1 Carlito syrichta | reverse complement strand
AATCATTATGATTATTACTGTGATCATGTGACTCCCAAAGTAGAATAACTTTTGATAGGTTTCCATCACTACCCTTTAGATGCACATATGGGTATCAGCTCCTCACAAAAATCTATTTTGGGCACATTCTCTAGTGTCACTGTGTTTCAGAAGTGAAAGCTTGTCAGTAAACGTCTTCTACTCCTCCAGCTTGCTGCCCCCAACCCAGCGATAATGGGTGCAACTTTCCATCAAGGGACCAGGAAATGACATTTCTCAGCAATCAAACTAGCACCAATCAAAAATATCAGCAATACTAATCCCAACTCAGATTTTCAGAGTCAGAAATGTGGTTTAGTGGAAGGAGCAGTGGCCCAAGAGACAGAAGCTGGCCTCTCCTTTCCTTCTTCTGTATGACTCTGGGCAAGTCATTTTCCCACTCTGGGTCTTGGTTTCTTTGTACTTACTGTGACCCTGCCCTGGAAAAATCACTAACAACCTCTCTTTAAATGCACACTATCATACTTGTAACTTAAAATACAGTCTGCAAGTTCCAGAAAGAGAGTTATGATCTCCTGTGTTTATCTCTGCATAACCCCTAGGTCAGTGCCTAGCACATAATCAGTACTCATTTCAATATTTGTTGAATAAATATATGATGTCATAGAAAGAAAAAGATTTTAGAGTAAGGCAGACCTGATTTTGTGTGAAGCTCGATCACCTATTTGCTTAGTGACCCAGGGCTAGTCTGAGCCTCAGAATCATCATCTATGAAATGAGGATAATAATAAAAACAACCTTACTAGATTGTTTTCATTGAATGTAATCATGTATGTATACACATACACACGGCCACATTTAATCTGAGAAATAATAGCTATCATTTATACCCATGTGTATGTATATATATTCATACATATGTAAAAAGTTCTGGCCTAGTGTCTAGCATATAGTGGGTATTAAATAAATAATAGCTATTATTTATTTCTTTCAGTCCTAGCAAAAAGTAAGGGAGTATTCTATGTCTTGATGATTAAAACCTAGGATATATTATGTAAATCTGAATATACCTTAATCTGAGCAGCTTACCTCTCAGATGACAGCTGAATTAAAAGGGGTTTTCACAACCCCCTTTGCTTGCCAGTGACTCACCATCCTCTCCCTTTGCCTTTCTTTTATAGAGCACCAGCATTTGCCTGTAGTCAACTCACAGACCCAGATCACTAGACAGATGCAGAAAAGGTTGAGGTTTGATGGGATAAAGGAAGGCCTGGGTTGAGTTGGGGGGCACCAGGAGACATGGGTCTCAGTCCCAGCCCTGACCTGGCACAGACTAACCATGTGATCTTGGGCAAGTCATCTCTCCTCTCTGTAAACCTCACTTTCCTCATCTGTCAAATGCTCAGTCCACTGACACTAGACACGATAGCCATTAAGAACCTGGGGCTTAGGGGTGTAGAGCTGGTTTCCAGTGTCAGCTCTGAACATCCTGGCTGTGAGATATGGGCAAGTCACATACCATCTCCATAAAAGTGGCCGGTCAGATTCAGATGTGCTTGTTTGGAGGATTTGATGAGACAGTGTCTCCAAAGTACCTGGCAGATTTGTGTGCAGTACACTTAGCTTTGTTTGTCTGGGGGAACATAGGGCAACCCTTATTTTCACTTAGTTTAAGTTTCTGCCTATGGAGGAAATCCACATGTCCTAAGACAGATGTGCATTCATCAACCTTGCTGCTGGCTCTGCACTTGGCAAGCACCAGGAGTATTCACGGAGAAGACATGATCCTCACTGGGTGTGAGTGACACCCACATGCAATTATTTTAATTCATAGCCCAGGATCTTCTTATGCCCAGATTGGATGTGTTCTCAGGGGAGAGTCTTCTCTCTCTTACCCTTTAAAAGGCACAGGAAGAAAACTGCATTTTGTACACTCATCAAAACACAAGCGTCACCAAGTAGTCTCCCTCCCAGCAGCACCTGCTAGCCCTCTCTGCACCCTCCAGGATGCTGAGTGCCTGCCTTCTCCCTACTGCTGGCAGGAGGAAGAAGGGCTGAACACTAGTGGTTCAATCTGGTTGCCTCATCTTTGAGGAGGAAGAGAGCCCACATTGATGGAGCCGCCTGACACATAGATACCATGCTAGGCATTATTTAATCTTCTTAGCTTACCTTGTCAGGCTTCCTGACCCCCACCTTGCACTTGAGGAAACTGAGGTTCCAAGAAGAGAAATGAGTTGCTCAAGGACATACCAGCTGGTAAAGAGTCCAACAACTGGCAAACCTACGGTTGAAAGAGCAAGAACAGTGAACCTCAGACCAACTGATGTCTGCATACTAGTCTCAGTTTCAGAATCCCAGCTGTGAGATAATGGGCAAGTCACATACATCTCCATAAAGTGAACAGTGAGATTCAAATGGGCCTATTTGGAGGATTTAATGAGACGGCGTCTTCAAAGTACCTGGCAGATTTGTACACAGGGTCATTAATGGTCATATTCTCAGTGCTCCATGGCAGATGCCAAAGCAAGGCTGAGCCCCAGCACAACAGAGATCCAGGCCTCGGCTGGTCTGAAGTCCACTGTTCTTGCTCTGGCTACGTAGCATTGCCAATTATGGGAGATCAGGGGGAATGTAGTTTGGACCAAATAGACTTCCTGTTATTCACCATACCAGGAAGAGAACTGGTCTTGGAGAGCAACGTTTATTCAGCCAGCTTCAAGGGCTATTACTAATGTACATCCCTGAAAAAGAGGGCAGAGGGAACAGGATCCTCCCGATATCTCTCCAGTTGGTAGACCCTAGATCTGCTGCAGACTCACAGACAGATCCTAGCTAAAGGAGGTAATCAGAAAGTGACTGAGTTGTGGATACCCAGATCCTTTCCTCCGTGTCTTGATCCGATCCTGCCACTTGACATTTATTTGTCATATTTCTGGAGGCTGGGAAGTCTAAGATCAGGGCAACTGCAGATTGAGTGTCTGGTGAAGATTCACTTTCTAATTCATAAATGGCATCTTCTCACTGTGTCCTCAGGTGGTGGACAGGGGTGAGAGAGCTCTTGGGGCCTCCTTTCTAAGGGCACTAATTCCATTCATGAGAATGCTTCCCTCATGACCTAACAACTTCCCTAAGGTCTCCCTATGGTCCTCCTAAAACCATCATCTTGAGGGTTAGGATTTCAACATATGAATTCGGGAGTTCATAAACTTATGTCTATTATGTTAGATTTTCTATTCGGTCCCCACAGGAGGACAGAGTAAGAGCATTAGGGGACTGTTGAGGGAATGGGGAGAGCTGTTTTGTTTCCTCTACAATCAGACACAGCATGAAAAGTGACATTTTAAAAGCCTAACTTCTCCTGTTCTCTGCAGTGCAGAGGAAAGAACGGGGACTTTGGAGTCAGACTTATGTTCAAAGCCTACTCCCTTGATCACCAGCCAGGTGGCCTTGGGCAAGTCACTTCTTCACTCTTTTTTCATCTTTACAATTGCATACTTTGTTAGGGTCATTGTGAGGGTTCAAAGAAGCCAATGAATAGATGAACCCCCCAGGAAAGAGCTCTCAGTCAGGGAATGGGCAGGGCTGCTCAGAATGCATCCCTTTCACATCACAGGTGTCCCATGAGGGGCTTCTGGGGGACCAGGCTCAGGTTTTCACTCCATTGTCCTGGGAATCAGCCTTGCCTTGGCATCTGCCATGGAGCATTTAGAATGTGACTGTTTATGACCAGGGACACTGTCACAGGACTGCCTCCTTGGGCTCCTTTCCTGACCCTGTTCTGAATACTCTGCCATTTCCTTCACCTGGACCCACTCTTTTGTCCCCTTTGACCCTCTGCCATCCACCCCACCATTCAGGGTCTGGCTCATGTAGCTCAGCTGTGAGAGCCCCATCTGACTGACCCAACCATCAGTCTTCTCGGTCCTTAGCAA
>NW_007222874.1:0-5333 GCF_000164805.1 Carlito syrichta | reverse complement strand
GTGTCCCATGAGGGGCTTCTGGGGGACCAGGCTCAGGTTTTCACTCCATTGTCCTGGGAATCAGCCTTGCCTTGGCATCTGCCATGGAGCATTTAGAATGTGACTGTTTATGACCAGGGACACTGTCACAGGACTGCCTCCTTGGGCTCCTTTCCTGACCCTGTTCTGAATACTCTGCCATTTCCTTCACCTGGACCCACTCTTTTGTCCCCTTTGACCCTCTGCCATCCACCCCACCATTCAGGGTCTGGCTCATGTAGCTCAGCTGTGAGAGCCCCATCTGACTGACCCAACCATCAGTCTTCTCGGTCCTTAGCAAACATCTCTAGTGCATCCTGCCTCTACAGGACCCTATGTGCTGATCTCAGAGACAGCAGAAGTGCAAGGAGTGATTAAGCAGGTGGACCCTGGAGCCAGGCAGCTGAGCCCAAGCCTAATTCTTTCTGATCACAGGCAAATTACAGAATCTTTCTGTGCTTCTGTTTTCACATCTGTAAAATGGGATTGATAATAGTGTTGCCCCCATAGTCTTGTTATGAGTATTCAGTAAAATAATACAAATTATTTATTAACGGTAGATTACTACATAATGACAATGAATCATTGTTAATACCAATAATGAGTGCCACTCAATATTAATAATAAATTAAGATGCTTTCTTAGAACTGATTTTAGTCCATATTAAATAGTCTGTAGATACTTAATTGCTTTTCCCAGCTTTTTTTTTCTCTTGTGCTTGTCTTGTCTCTGTAACGAAATCAGAAACTCTGTCCCCCAGGGGGACAATTCTCTCAGCTGGAAGTTGCACCTGACTGATAACTGACATCCCTGGCTCTAGTTTCACCTTTCTACAAGTGTCTTCTACATCGTCAGAGTGATCTTTCTGAAACCTAGCATCACCAATTTCTCCCTCCTTAAAAAGTAATTTCTCCCTCCTTAAAAATCTCCAGTGCAGCTGGGCTCAGTGGCTCAACCTGTAATCCCGCATCTTTGGGAGGCTGAGGTGAGTGGATTGCCTGAACCCGCGGGTTCGAGACCCACCTGGGCAACTTGGCGAGACCTCATCTCTACAGTAAATCAAAAAATCAGCCGGGCGTGGTAGCGCACGCCTGTAGTTCCAGCTACTCAGAAGGCTGAGGTGGAAGGATCACCAGAGCCCAGCAGGTCGAGGCTGTGGTGGTCGGGAGTGGCCACTGCACTCCAGTCTGGGCGACAGAGTGAGACTTCAACTCAAAAAACAAAAAAATCTCCAGTGCCTACAGGCCTCACAAGTCTAGGGCCTCACCCCAGTAATGCTCCAGCCACTCTCCACCTCCTCCCTATACTCAGCTGCAACACTGACTTCTCATTTTCCAGATGAGCCACACTGATCCTGTGTCTTCCTTCTGCCTCAGGTCCTGGCTTCTGTCTGCCTCAGGTCCTGCCTCTCCTGCCTCAGGTCCTGGCTCCCCACTCCTGCCTATCCTTCAAGCCCCAATGAGCTCCTTGGATGCTTCTCTCAGTATCTTAGAGCTGTTCCTCTGTCTTGATCCTTTGTCCATTATTACATTCTAATTACCTGCATATGGCTGCTTCTCCCCAGCAGACCATGACTGTGCCAAGGTCAGACCCCAATGTCACTTGCCTTTGGTCGTCCCCCAGCCTGGTACATTTTAGGCACTAAATAGTCAGCGCCAGCATCTGTTGAACACTGGCTCTGTGCTTAGGTGCTATTCACATGCTTTGTATGTATTGACTCATTTATTTTTCACCTTTATTAGGCAGTGTGTCACTCAGATTCCTGACTGGAGGCAGAAACCATAGCGATTATTTGAACAGGGAAATTAATCTTTACAATGATAACTAGAGTGTTCACTTGGTACCTAACAAAACAAAAGTAGAAAATTACAGGAAACACTTACTACACCTAGAGCTGGAGGAGCAGAGGGAAGAGATGGGAATTGTAAACCTGGGGATGGGACTCAGATCTCTAGGGTGGGGCCACCAGCCAATTCCAGCAGCAGTGGCACTGGGTGGGGAAGGGAGGATGATGAAGCATGTTTCAAATGTTGGAAAAACTGCAGAATGGATTTAGTTGCTGCAGAGGGAAGAAAGTGCCACTGCATAGCTGAAGAAAGGAGATAAGGTGGTGCTCCCAGAAATAGGAAACCATGGTGGAGAAAGTGCCTCTCTCCTCCTCCTGACCCTGGCTTCCCTGTTGTGTTCCCTGTTGGCAGTGCCTGACAGGTAGCTGCCGGCCAAGTACAAATAGGGTTTGCAGAGTCCCGGCCTCAGCTTCACAAAGCAGGTTTGGGTTTGAAAGGCAATAGTTTAATAACTGGCACAGGCAATAGTTGTTACTATTCCCAGTTCACGGATGAGGAAAGTGAGGCACAGAGAGATTTGGTATTTTGCCCAAGATTAGATGGCTATCTAGATCAGAGTCAGGATTTGATCCCAGGCAATGCCATAAATGTGAATGAATGAATGAGTGAGTGAGTGAAGAATGAATAAGCAGACCCAGAAATAATCCTCAGTCTGGCACCAAGCCATGGCTTCCTGCACATACGGCGTCCCTCCTGCTTGACTATCTTCGTATCTCCCTGCAGGTCATCCACTGGAACTCCCCCAAGAAGATTCGGGTGAAGAACGAGCACGCAGAGTTTTTCTGCAAGCTCTATCTGATCTTCCTGGAGTGTGATAGGACCCTTCTGAGCTGTTCATTCATTCAGCAAAGCTGATGTCTGCAGTGAAAACATGAGTGGCTCATGGGGCGTGGCAGAAAAGGGGCGCCTTCTGCAAGCATCTGTTGAGGACCTTGATGAGGATGATGCCATCCCTGCCCGGAGTCTACTGGCTGGTAGGGAACACAGGCACATCAGCAGATCACCCCTCCATGCTGATGGCTGCGGGTGCAGACAGGGTACGCTTGGCCCAGGCATCAGGAGTGAGTTTCTAAGCAAAAGAAACAAAAACCAACTGTGCAACGATGGATCAAGTATCTCTCATAGCCAGGAAGCTCCAAAGCCTCTGTGGACAGGACATCCACATTATTGTGGGAGACCCACACATAATTCAGTGAGGACAATGTGTGGGGGTGGCAGAAAGAGAGACTTTTCTCCAGGAATTGACTTCTTCAGGAGTCAGTGTGGCTAAAGATAGTGTTAAGGAAGTAGCCACAGCCATCACTACCATCTACTATATTTTTCTTTGCCATTTAGAATTTTTTTTTTTGAATTGGAATCTCACTCTGTTGCCCAGACTGGAGGAGCAGTAGCCGCTCCTGGCCACCGCAGCCTAGACCTGATGGGTTCCAGCGATCCTTCCACCTCAACCTTCCAAGTAGCTGGAATTACAGGCCCGCGCTACCACACCTGGCTAATTTTTTGACTTATTGTAGAGATGATGTCTCACCAAGTTGCCCAGGCGAGTCGCGAACCCGAGGGCTCAGGCAATCCACTCAACTCAGCCTCCCAAGGTGTGGGATTACAGGCTGAGCCACCGAGCCCGGCTTATAATTTTTTTTATATGTTGTATTATGTTCATAGAAATCCTCTTTTAGAATTGAAAAAATTGAGGCATAGAGAGATTAGATTTCCCATTTTTACACAGTAAACAAGGAGCAAACGTAAGGCTGATCCCAAGTTCTAAGAAGATGGGGGCTGGGTGCAGTGGCTCATGCCTGTAATCCCAGCACTTTGGGAGGCCAAGGCAGGAGAATCACTTGGGCCTGGGAGTTTGACACAAGCCTGGGTAGCATAGTGAGATCCAGTCTCTTGAAAATAATAATAATAATAATAATAATAATTGTGAAAGAGATGGGGAAGAGACACTTTAGCAGAAAGACCTGTGGCATGTGGCATCAGGGTGACCTGGGTTTGACTTTTATTCTTTCCAGTTACTACCTATGTGACCCCAGATAAGTAATTCGACCTCTCTGTGCTTCAGTTTCCTCAAGTGTCAAATGGAGGAATAAAACTTCAATAGGGATGTTGTGCAAGTAGGTGAGAAATTGTACATAGAGCACCCAGCTTGGTGTCTACAGCGTGTTAGATGCTCAATAAATATTTGCTCCCTGCCCTTTCCTGACCTTTAATATTTGACACAGAAGTAATTAATTCATTCACTCAGCCAACAAACATTTACTGAGGGCCTTCTACTTACTCTGAGCAGCAAGTATTCACAGGTGGGAGAGGACATTGGTTTCTGTTCTCATGGTGGCGGGAACACAATTAATAACTAAACAAATTATCAGGAACAACTATCAGCCAGTGTATTAGAGAGCAGCAGAGAAGCTCCATTGGTTTAGGGGTCAGGGAAGATTTCTATGAGGAGGCGACATTTAATTTAAAGCCTGAATGACAAGAATGAGCCTGCCATAGAAGAGCAAGGGACATAAGTTTCCGGAGGAGGAAGTAGCTGGTGCAAAGACCCTGAGGCAAGACAGGCTCCTTGTGCAGAACAGAAGGATGGCCAGTGTGTCAAGGGCTGGTGGGGAGAGAGGGAAGGGTCAGGATCCAGATTGGTAGGAGCTTTGTAAGCCAATGATGTTAATCCGAGGTGAGATTATTGCTAATTGAAAACTTTTCCCAATATCCCGCGATGACGACTTGAAACATAATCGGCATTGGCAATTTTTGACAGTCTCTACAGAGACTGATTTTTGTTGGTTTAAAAAAAAAGAGTCCGAATTTTGATTTATTACTGTTACTGTTTTTGTAGTTTTTTTTGGATGTAGTGAGAATGCTTTTAGGCACCCAATAGCAGGGGGGGCACCTGAGGAAGGTAGAAAGGAATGCAGCTCATCTGGCCTTTTGTCAGGATGACTTTGGTTACCATGCACCCCTGCTGTCTGTTATTGGGTCGCCCAGTCACAGTAGAGTCATCCCAGCCCTGCCCCGTTGTCTGGATGTCTCCTCAGTGTCCACCCTTCTTCACATTTCACAGAGGCGAAAAAATCATGGAGCCCTTGAACCCTCTCTGGTTCTGGGAAGCACTTAGAGGCTTCAACAAACACTGTGTTCTTTTGGTTTTTTCCTGCAGTTCTCTTTGCTCCAATCAGTATTCTTCATCACCCTTATGTGAGCATCCATTCAGCACTTCTTCCCAAACATCAAATGAAAATTGTTCTCTTGCCTCTTTTGTCTGCTCCCTCCATCTAATAGGCTCAAGTAAAAAGCCTTGCAGGATGAAGCATCAGTGAGTCACCCACAGGGGTGAGCTCCACACTGGGTTCTCAGTGTTGTGGGAAGCCGGGCTCCCTTTATAAATGACTCACCAGCTTTTCCTACCATCTTCTGCTCCTGAGGAAGCATCAGGGTGGAGCTGTCCTCCATCCTCCATGGTCTTTCTCG
>NW_007222873.1:0-5175 GCF_000164805.1 Carlito syrichta | reverse complement strand
TGTGCTGATCTCAGAGACAGCAGAAGTGCAAGGAGTGATTAAGCAGGTGGACCCTGGAGCCAGGCAGCTGAGCCCAAGCCTAATTCTTTCTGATCACAGGCAAATTACAGAATCTTTCTGTGCTTCTGTTTTCACATCTGTAAAATGGGATTGATAATAGTGTTGCCCCCATAGTCTTGTTATGAGTATTCAGTAAAATAATACAAATTATTTATTAACGGTAGATTACTACATAATGACAATGAATCATTGTTAATACCAATAATGAGTGCCACTCAATATTAATAATAAATTAAGATGCTTTCTTAGAACTGATTTTAGTCCATATTAAATAGTCTGTAGATACTTAATTGCTTTTCCCAGCTTTTTTTTTCTCTTGTGCTTGTCTTGTCTCTGTAACGAAATCAGAAACTCTGTCCCCCAGGGGGACAATTCTCTCAGCTGGAAGTTGCACCTGACTGATAACTGACATCCCTGGCTCTAGTTTCACCTTTCTACAAGTGTCTTCTACATCGTCAGAGTGATCTTTCTGAAACCTAGCATCACCAATTTCTCCCTCCTTAAAAAGTAATTTCTCCCTCCTTAAAAATCTCCAGTGCAGCTGGGCTCAGTGGCTCAACCTGTAATCCCGCATCTTTGGGAGGCTGAGGTGAGTGGATTGCCTGAACCCGCGGGTTCGAGACCCACCTGGGCAACTTGGCGAGACCTCATCTCTACAGTAAATCAAAAAATCAGCCGGGCGTGGTAGCGCACGCCTGTAGTTCCAGCTACTCAGAAGGCTGAGGTGGAAGGATCACCAGAGCCCAGCAGGTCGAGGCTGTGGTGGTCGGGAGTGGCCACTGCACTCCAGTCTGGGCGACAGAGTGAGACTTCAACTCAAAAAACAAAAAAATCTCCAGTGCCTACAGGCCTCACAAGTCTAGGGCCTCACCCCAGTAATGCTCCAGCCACTCTCCACCTCCTCCCTATACTCAGCTGCAACACTGACTTCTCATTTTCCAGATGAGCCACACTGATCCTGTGTCTTCCTTCTGCCTCAGGTCCTGGCTTCTGTCTGCCTCAGGTCCTGCCTCTCCTGCCTCAGGTCCTGGCTCCCCACTCCTGCCTATCCTTCAAGCCCCAATGAGCTCCTTGGATGCTTCTCTCAGTATCTTAGAGCTGTTCCTCTGTCTTGATCCTTTGTCCATTATTACATTCTAATTACCTGCATATGGCTGCTTCTCCCCAGCAGACCATGACTGTGCCAAGGTCAGACCCCAATGTCACTTGCCTTTGGTCGTCCCCCAGCCTGGTACATTTTAGGCACTAAATAGTCAGCGCCAGCATCTGTTGAACACTGGCTCTGTGCTTAGGTGCTATTCACATGCTTTGTATGTATTGACTCATTTATTTTTCACCTTTATTAGGCAGTGTGTCACTCAGATTCCTGACTGGAGGCAGAAACCATAGCGATTATTTGAACAGGGAAATTAATCTTTACAATGATAACTAGAGTGTTCACTTGGTACCTAACAAAACAAAAGTAGAAAATTACAGGAAACACTTACTACACCTAGAGCTGGAGGAGCAGAGGGAAGAGATGGGAATTGTAAACCTGGGGATGGGACTCAGATCTCTAGGGTGGGGCCACCAGCCAATTCCAGCAGCAGTGGCACTGGGTGGGGAAGGGAGGATGATGAAGCATGTTTCAAATGTTGGAAAAACTGCAGAATGGATTTAGTTGCTGCAGAGGGAAGAAAGTGCCACTGCATAGCTGAAGAAAGGAGATAAGGTGGTGCTCCCAGAAATAGGAAACCATGGTGGAGAAAGTGCCTCTCTCCTCCTCCTGACCCTGGCTTCCCTGTTGTGTTCCCTGTTGGCAGTGCCTGACAGGTAGCTGCCGGCCAAGTACAAATAGGGTTTGCAGAGTCCCGGCCTCAGCTTCACAAAGCAGGTTTGGGTTTGAAAGGCAATAGTTTAATAACTGGCACAGGCAATAGTTGTTACTATTCCCAGTTCACGGATGAGGAAAGTGAGGCACAGAGAGATTTGGTATTTTGCCCAAGATTAGATGGCTATCTAGATCAGAGTCAGGATTTGATCCCAGGCAATGCCATAAATGTGAATGAATGAATGAGTGAGTGAGTGAAGAATGAATAAGCAGACCCAGAAATAATCCTCAGTCTGGCACCAAGCCATGGCTTCCTGCACATACGGCGTCCCTCCTGCTTGACTATCTTCGTATCTCCCTGCAGGTCATCCACTGGAACTCCCCCAAGAAGATTCGGGTGAAGAACGAGCACGCAGAGTTTTTCTGCAAGCTCTATCTGATCTTCCTGGAGTGTGATAGGACCCTTCTGAGCTGTTCATTCATTCAGCAAAGCTGATGTCTGCAGTGAAAACATGAGTGGCTCATGGGGCGTGGCAGAAAAGGGGCGCCTTCTGCAAGCATCTGTTGAGGACCTTGATGAGGATGATGCCATCCCTGCCCGGAGTCTACTGGCTGGTAGGGAACACAGGCACATCAGCAGATCACCCCTCCATGCTGATGGCTGCGGGTGCAGACAGGGTACGCTTGGCCCAGGCATCAGGAGTGAGTTTCTAAGCAAAAGAAACAAAAACCAACTGTGCAACGATGGATCAAGTATCTCTCATAGCCAGGAAGCTCCAAAGCCTCTGTGGACAGGACATCCACATTATTGTGGGAGACCCACACATAATTCAGTGAGGACAATGTGTGGGGGTGGCAGAAAGAGAGACTTTTCTCCAGGAATTGACTTCTTCAGGAGTCAGTGTGGCTAAAGATAGTGTTAAGGAAGTAGCCACAGCCATCACTACCATCTACTATATTTTTCTTTGCCATTTAGAATTTTTTTTTTTGAATTGGAATCTCACTCTGTTGCCCAGACTGGAGGGCAGTAGCCGCTCCTGGCCACCGCAGCCTCGACCTGATGGGTTCCAGCGATCCTTCCACCTCAACCTTCCAAGTAGCTGGAATTACAGGCCCGCGCTACCACACCTGGCTAATTTTTTGACTTATTGTAGAGATGATGTCTCACCAAGTTGCCCAGGCGAGTCGCGAACCCGAGGGCTCAGGCAATCCACTCAACTCAGCCTCCCAAGGTGTGGGATTACAGGCTGAGCCACCGAGCCCGGCTTATAATTTTTTTTATATGTTGTATTATGTTCATAGAAATCCTCTTTTAGAATTGAAAAAATTGAGGCATAGAGAGATTAGATTTCCCATTTTTACACAGTAAACAAGGAGCAAACGTAAGGCTGATCCCAAGTTCTAAGAAGATGGGGGCTGGGTGCAGTGGCTCATGCCTGTAATCCCAGCACTTTGGGAGGCCAAGGCAGGAGAATCACTTGGGCCTGGGAGTTTGACACAAGCCTGGGTAGCATAGTGAGATCCAGTCTCTTGAAAATAATAATAATAATAATAATAATAATTGTGAAAGAGATGGGGAAGAGACACTTTAGCAGAAAGACCTGTGGCATGTGGCATCAGGGTGACCTGGGTTTGACTTTTATTCTTTCCAGTTACTACCTATGTGACCCCAGATAAGTAATTCGACCTCTCTGTGCTTCAGTTTCCTCAAGTGTCAAATGGAGGAATAAAACTTCAATAGGGATGTTGTGCAAGTAGGTGAGAAATTGTACATAGAGCACCCAGCTTGGTGTCTACAGCGTGTTAGATGCTCAATAAATATTTGCTCCCTGCCCTTTCCTGACCTTTAATATTTGACACAGAAGTAATTAATTCATTCACTCAGCCAACAAACATTTACTGAGGGCCTTCTACTTACTCTGAGCAGCAAGTATTCACAGGTGGGAGAGGACATTGGTTTCTGTTCTCATGGTGGCGGGAACACAATTAATAACTAAACAAATTATCAGGAACAACTATCAGCCAGTGTATTAGAGAGCAGCAGAGAAGCTCCATTGGTTTAGGGGTCAGGGAAGATTTCTATGAGGAGGCGACATTTAATTTAAAGCCTGAATGACAAGAATGAGCCTGCCATAGAAGAGCAAGGGACATAAGTTTCCGGAGGAGGAAGTAGCTGGTGCAAAGACCCTGAGGCAAGACAGGCTCCTTGTGCAGAACAGAAGGATGGCCAGTGTGTCAAGGGCTGGTGGGGAGAGAGGGAAGGGTCAGGATCCAGATTGGTAGGAGCTTTGTAAGCCAATGATGTTAATCCGAGGTGAGATTATTGCTAATTGAAAACTTTTCCCAATATCCCGCGATGACGACTTGAAACATAATCGGCATTGGCAATTTTTGACAGTCTCTACAGAGACTGATTTTTGTTGGTTTAAAAAAAAAGAGTCCGAATTTTGATTTATTACTGTTACTGTTTTTGTAGTTTTTTTTGGATGTAGTGAGAATGCTTTTAGGCACCCAATAGCAGGGGGGGCACCTGAGGAAGGTAGAAAGGAATGCAGCTCATCTGGCCTTTTGTCAGGATGACTTTGGTTACCATGCACCCCTGCTGTCTGTTATTGGGTCGCCCAGTCACAGTAGAGTCATCCCAGCCCTGCCCCGTTGTCTGGATGTCTCCTCAGTGTCCACCCTTTCTTCACATTTCACAGAGGCGAAAAAATCATGGAGCCCTTGAACCCTCTCTGGTTCTGGGAAGCACTTAGAGGCTTCAACAAACACTGTGTTCTTTTGGTTTTTTCCTGCAGTTCTCTTTGCTCCAATCAGTATTCTTCATCACCCTTATGTGAGCATCCATTCAGCACTTCTTCCCAAACATCAAATGAAAATTGTTCTCTTGCCTCTTTTGTCTGCTCCCTCCATCTAATAGGCTCAAGTAAAAAGCCTTGCAGGATGAAGCATCAGTGAGTCACCCACAGGGGTGAGCTCCACACTGGGTTCTCAGTGTTGTGGGAAGCCGGGCTCCCTTTATAAATGACTCACCAGCTTTTCCTACCATCTTCTGCTCCTGAGGAAGCATCAGGGTGGAGCTGTCCTCCATCCTCCATGGTCTTTCTCGGAATCCTTCTGGAAACCCATGACTTTATTTATTTGCTCAGTAACAGTGTGTGAATACTGGTCACATGTCAGATGCCCTGCAGGGTACTGGGGTTGAATGAGAGACTGAGCCAGTCCCTAAGTGGCCTAAAGCTTAACAAGTCTTAGAGATGCTGGGAGGAAGGACTGTCCAGCCTGAGAGCCGTAAGTGACAGAGC
>NW_007222872.1:0-5322 GCF_000164805.1 Carlito syrichta | reverse complement strand
TGTGCTGATCTCAGAGACAGCAGAAGTGCAAGGAGTGATTAAGCAGGTGGACCCTGGAGCCAGGCAGCTGAGCCCAAGCCTAATTCTTTCTGATCACAGGCAAATTACAGAATCTTTCTGTGCTTCTGTTTTCACATCTGTAAAATGGGATTGATAATAGTGTTGCCCCCATAGTCTTGTTATGAGTATTCAGTAAAATAATACAAATTATTTATTAACGGTAGATTACTACATAATGACAATGAATCATTGTTAATACCAATAATGAGTGCCACTCAATATTAATAATAAATTAAGATGCTTTCTTAGAACTGATTTTAGTCCATATTAAATAGTCTGTAGATACTTAATTGCTTTTCCCAGCTTTTTTTTTCTCTTGTGCTTGTCTTGTCTCTGTAACGAAATCAGAAACTCTGTCCCCCAGGGGGACAATTCTCTCAGCTGGAAGTTGCACCTGACTGATAACTGACATCCCTGGCTCTAGTTTCACCTTTCTACAAGTGTCTTCTACATCGTCAGAGTGATCTTTCTGAAACCTAGCATCACCAATTTCTCCCTCCTTAAAAAGTAATTTCTCCCTCCTTAAAAATCTCCAGTGCAGCTGGGCTCAGTGGCTCAACCTGTAATCCCGCATCTTTGGGAGGCTGAGGTGAGTGGATTGCCTGAACCCGCGGGTTCGAGACCCACCTGGGCAACTTGGCGAGACCTCATCTCTACAGTAAATCAAAAAATCAGCCGGGCGTGGTAGCGCACGCCTGTAGTTCCAGCTACTCAGAAGGCTGAGGTGGAAGGATCACCAGAGCCCAGCAGGTCGAGGCTGTGGTGGTCGGGAGTGGCCACTGCACTCCAGTCTGGGCGACAGAGTGAGACTTCAACTCAAAAAACAAAAAAATCTCCAGTGCCTACAGGCCTCACAAGTCTAGGGCCTCACCCCAGTAATGCTCCAGCCACTCTCCACCTCCTCCCTATACTCAGCTGCAACACTGACTTCTCATTTTCCAGATGAGCCACACTGATCCTGTGTCTTCCTTCTGCCTCAGGTCCTGGCTTCTGTCTGCCTCAGGTCCTGCCTCTCCTGCCTCAGGTCCTGGCTCCCCACTCCTGCCTATCCTTCAAGCCCCAATGAGCTCCTTGGATGCTTCTCTCAGTATCTTAGAGCTGTTCCTCTGTCTTGATCCTTTGTCCATTATTACATTCTAATTACCTGCATATGGCTGCTTCTCCCCAGCAGACCATGACTGTGCCAAGGTCAGACCCCAATGTCACTTGCCTTTGGTCGTCCCCCAGCCTGGTACATTTTAGGCACTAAATAGTCAGCGCCAGCATCTGTTGAACACTGGCTCTGTGCTTAGGTGCTATTCACATGCTTTGTATGTATTGACTCATTTATTTTTCACCTTTATTAGGCAGTGTGTCACTCAGATTCCTGACTGGAGGCAGAAACCATAGCGATTATTTGAACAGGGAAATTAATCTTTACAATGATAACTAGAGTGTTCACTTGGTACCTAACAAAACAAAAGTAGAAAATTACAGGAAACACTTACTACACCTAGAGCTGGAGGAGCAGAGGGAAGAGATGGGAATTGTAAACCTGGGGATGGGACTCAGATCTCTAGGGTGGGGCCACCAGCCAATTCCAGCAGCAGTGGCACTGGGTGGGGAAGGGAGGATGATGAAGCATGTTTCAAATGTTGGAAAAACTGCAGAATGGATTTAGTTGCTGCAGAGGGAAGAAAGTGCCACTGCATAGCTGAAGAAAGGAGATAAGGTGGTGCTCCCAGAAATAGGAAACCATGGTGGAGAAAGTGCCTCTCTCCTCCTCCTGACCCTGGCTTCCCTGTTGTGTTCCCTGTTGGCAGTGCCTGACAGGTAGCTGCCGGCCAAGTACAAATAGGGTTTGCAGAGTCCCGGCCTCAGCTTCACAAAGCAGGTTTGGGTTTGAAAGGCAATAGTTTAATAACTGGCACAGGCAATAGTTGTTACTATTCCCAGTTCACGGATGAGGAAAGTGAGGCACAGAGAGATTTGGTATTTTGCCCAAGATTAGATGGCTATCTAGATCAGAGTCAGGATTTGATCCCAGGCAATGCCATAAATGTGAATGAATGAATGAGTGAGTGAGTGAAGAATGAATAAGCAGACCCAGAAATAATCCTCAGTCTGGCACCAAGCCATGGCTTCCTGCACATACGGCGTCCCTCCTGCTTGACTATCTTCGTATCTCCCTGCAGGTCATCCACTGGAACTCCCCCAAGAAGATTCGGGTGAAGAACGAGCACGCAGAGTTTTTCTGCAAGCTCTATCTGATCTTCCTGGAGTGTGATAGGACCCTTCTGAGCTGTTCATTCATTCAGCAAAGCTGATGTCTGCAGTGAAAACATGAGTGGCTCATGGGGCGTGGCAGAAAAGGGGCGCCTTCTGCAAGCATCTGTTGAGGACCTTGATGAGGATGATGCCATCCCTGCCCGGAGTCTACTGGCTGGTAGGGAACACAGGCACATCAGCAGATCACCCCTCCATGCTGATGGCTGCGGGTGCAGACAGGGTACGCTTGGCCCAGGCATCAGGAGTGAGTTTCTAAGCAAAAGAAACAAAAACCAACTGTGCAACGATGGATCAAGTATCTCTCATAGCCAGGAAGCTCCAAAGCCTCTGTGGAAGGACATCCACATTATTGTGGGAGACCCACACATAATTCAGTGAGGACAATGTGTGGGGGTGGCAGAAAGAGAGACTTTTCTCCAGGAATTGACTTCTTCAGGAGTCAGTGTGGCTAAAGATAGTGTTAAGGAAGTAGCCACAGCCATCACTACCATCTACTATATTTTTCTTTGCCATTTAGAATTTTTTTTTTTGAATTGGAATCTCACTCTGTTGCCCAGACTGGAGGGCAGTAGCCGCTCCTGGCCACCGCAGCCTCGACCTGATGGGTTCCAGCGATCCTTCCACCTCAACCTTCCAAGTAGCTGGAATTACAGGCCCGCGCTACCACACCTGGCTAATTTTTTGACTTATTGTAGAGATGATGTCTCACCAAGTTGCCCAGGCGAGTCGCGAACCCGAGGGCTCAGGCAATCCACTCAACTCAGCCTCCCAAGGTGTGGGATTACAGGCTGAGCCACCGAGCCCGGCTTATAATTTTTTTTATATGTTGTATTATGTTCATAGAAATCCTCTTTTAGAATTGAAAAAATTGAGGCATAGAGAGATTAGATTTCCCATTTTTACACAGTAAACAAGGAGCAAACGTAAGGCTGATCCCAAGTTCTAAGAAGATGGGGGCTGGGTGCAGTGGCTCATGCCTGTAATCCCAGCACTTTGGGAGGCCAAGGCAGGAGAATCACTTGGGCCTGGGAGTTTGACACAAGCCTGGGTAGCATAGTGAGATCCAGTCTCTTGAAAATAATAATAATAATAATAATAATAATTGTGAAAGAGATGGGGAAGAGACACTTTAGCAGAAAGACCTGTGGCATGTGGCATCAGGGTGACCTGGGTTTGACTTTTATTCTTTCCAGTTACTACCTATGTGACCCCAGATAAGTAATTCGACCTCTCTGTGCTTCAGTTTCCTCAAGTGTCAAATGGAGGAATAAAACTTCAATAGGGATGTTGTGCAAGTAGGTGAGAAATTGTACATAGAGCACCCAGCTTGGTGTCTACAGCGTGTTAGATGCTCAATAAATATTTGCTCCCTGCCCTTTCCTGACCTTTAATATTTGACACAGAAGTAATTAATTCATTCACTCAGCCAACAAACATTTACTGAGGGCCTTCTACTTACTCTGAGCAGCAAGTATTCACAGGTGGGAGAGGACATTGGTTTCTGTTCTCATGGTGGCGGGAACACAATTAATAACTAAACAAATTATCAGGAACAACTATCAGCCAGTGTATTAGAGAGCAGCAGAGAAGCTCCATTGGTTTAGGGGTCAGGGAAGATTTCTATGAGGAGGCGACATTTAATTTAAAGCCTGAATGACAAGAATGAGCCTGCCATAGAAGAGCAAGGGACATAAGTTTCCGGAGGAGGAAGTAGCTGGTGCAAAGACCCTGAGGCAAGACAGGCTCCTTGTGCAGAACAGAAGGATGGCCAGTGTGTCAAGGGCTGGTGGGGAGAGAGGGAAGGGTCAGGATCCAGATTGGTAGGAGCTTTGTAAGCCAATGATGTTAATCCGAGGTGAGATTATTGCTAATTGAAAACTTTTCCCAATATCCCGCGATGACGACTTGAAACATAATCGGCATTGGCAATTTTTGACAGTCTCTACAGAGACTGATTTTTGTTGGTTTAAAAAAAAAGAGTCCGAATTTTGATTTATTACTGTTACTGTTTTTGTAGTTTTTTTTGGATGTAGTGAGAATGCTTTTAGGCACCCAATAGCAGGGGGGGCACCTGAGGAAGGTAGAAAGGAATGCAGCTCATCTGGCCTTTTGTCAGGATGACTTTGGTTACCATGCACCCCTGCTGTCTGTTATTGGGTCGCCCAGTCACAGTAGAGTCATCCCAGCCCTGCCCCGTTGTCTGGATGTCTCCTCAGTGTCCACCCTTCTTCACATTTCACAGAGGCGAAAAAATCATGGAGCCCTTGAACCCTCTCTGGTTCTGGGAAGCACTTAGAGGCTTCAACAAACACTGTGTTCTTTTGGTTTTTTCCTGCAGTTCTCTTTGCTCCAATCAGTATTCGTCATCACCCTTATGTGAGCATCCATTCAGCACTTCTTCCCAAACATCAAATGAAAATTGTTCTCTTGCCTCTTTTGTCTGCTCCCTCCATCTAATAGGCTCAAGTAAAAAGCCTTGCAGGATGAAGCATCAGTGAGTCACCCACAGGGGTGAGCTCCACACTGGGTTCTCAGTGTTGTGGGAAGCCGGGCTCCCTTTATAAATGACTCACCAGCTTTTCCTACCATCTTCTGCTCCTGAGGAAGCATCAGGGTGGAGCTGTCCTCCATCCTCCATGGTCTTTCTCGGAATCCTTCTGGAAACCCATGACTTTATTTATTTGCTCAGTAACAGTGTGTGAATACTGGTCACATGTCAGATGCCCTGCAGGGTACTGGGGTTGAATGAGAGACTGAGCCAGTCCCTAAGTGGCCTAAAGCTTAACAAGTCTTAGAGATGCTGGGAGGAAGGACTGTCCAGCCTGAGAGCCGTAAGTGACAGAGCCGCCTTCTCTACTCGTGACTGTCATCCCCACCACGACCACTCCGCATGAACTCACTCACCTCCTCATTCCTCCTACATTCCAGGCTCAGCCAAGGGCCTTTGGGCTTACTGTCCCCAGTGTCTGGAATGCCCTATCACCTGGGGTTTAA
>NW_007222871.1:0-7263 GCF_000164805.1 Carlito syrichta | reverse complement strand
GTGTGAGTGTGCCACATGAAAGATGCAAAGAATTGCACAAACATTAGGTTGGAAAATACAGTTTATTTAAAAGTAAATGAGAGAGAGAGAGAGAGAAGAGAGGAGATTTACCTTCCCAGGGTAGGGAAGGGGGCCAAAACCAGGAAACATGGTGACAGTGACAGCCATAGCTCAGAGAACACATAGCCACACCAGAGTTTAGTAAGGCAATGACTGCAATGGCCTGGTAATGGTGCCAGGCTGCTTGAGGTTGAATGCTTTTAACCCTTTCCTTTGATGGGGGAAGGTCATTGGTGATTGGGTGGTGGTCTGCTCATGAAGGGGCAGGTAAGCCCACCCTCCTCCTTCTCAGGTGATAGACAGCAAGCAGATGGGTGGGCTAGTCACATGATTGCGGCCATGGCGGTGGGCTATAGATGGGAGGAATCAAGGGTAGGGGTTTTCCTGTAAGAGACTGGTCAGACCCTTGCAATCCACAAACTCCTTGACCTAAAGGTGGTCTATTATCCTTTCTATGTCTCTGTCCTTATCTTGCATCTGATGGAGATTTGCTGAGGGGGTATGGTAGGGTGCTGCTTTGACCTGCATGAAATGTCTGAACGCTTTCTAAACCCAGCTTATTGGAATTTAACTTTGTCTAACCTGTGTTAGATTCAAAGAATGCCAGAGATAAAGTCTAAGCAAAAATGGTTATGCTGAGGCAAAAAAGACTTCACTAAACTAAGTTTGTTCTAGGTTTCTCTAGGTACCGCCTTTCATGTTTGTTTTCTAGATATTTCCTAAATACAAAACTCTTTGATATGAGACTTTGTACTACTCATCTAGGATGGAGCCAAGCACATAATTAGTACTAAGTATTTACTGAGTGATGGTACTGAGCAAACTTAAGGGAGAAGAATGAAGTGTCAGGTAGAGGGAAGAGCGGGTGAAGAAACAGGACATGAAAAGAGCACATATTGGTAGTTTGAGTAAGCAAGTGAACGAGGGTGTCAGGAGCAGAGCAAGGATGGGCACTGACCAGGACAGGCTCTGACTGCGCTGAAAATGTTGGACTTTATCCTTCTGTAGGCAGGAGCCCCCCAAGGGTTTCAGTCATTTTCAGATTTGAGAAGAGTTTGAGAAGAGTTACTCAAGGAAGAGAATGGGTTAAAAAGGACAAGACTGGAAGTGGAGAGCCTGCCCAGAAGGCGTGGGTGCATCCCAGGCAGAAACATGATGGATGGTCTCTGACCTGGCCTCTGACTCAGGGCAGAGTGGGCACCAAGAGTAGATAGATTGTTTTGTGGGTGCTAAGAATAGAGGAGCAGGTGCCACTAGCACCCCCTAACCAGAAACAGCAAGGCCTGTACCCAGCTCCAGCCCAGCTCCTCTGCTGGGCTGTTGGAGTCAGGGGCAGGGAATGGAGAGGAGGGAGTCTGTCAACACTGCACTCCTAAACCACAGCTCTGTAAGGACGTCCACCACCTGGTCCTGTATTGAGTGTCATCTGCAAACACCACCAGAGGGAAAGGGTACGATCTTGGATCTCTGGCCCACTGCCAGATGCTCCTAGCTCTGTGGAAGATGTCATTAGAGCTGTGATGACTGTGCAGATGGTGGTGAGTCTGGAAGAAACAAAGTCAGGAACCTCTTCTTTGGACTTCAGATTCCAGATGGGAGTGGGCTTCAGTGACTGCGAGTAAGTGTCAAGACTCACTCATCCACCGAGTAGATACTCAAACAGTCACCAGCCATGGGACTGGGGATCCGGGAGGCAGCATCCCGGGTAGAAACTCAGCTCTCATAGTGCCTGTCCAGTGAAGCATGCAGACAAGCAGACGTCGTTGCTCAGTGCGATTCAGCATCAGGGTGGTGGTAGTACTGTGAAAGCACATGGGAAGGGCATTCCACAGGACTAGGGAGAGAAGGCACATGAGGGAAGACTTCCTAGAGGAGGTAAGATTTGAAGGACAAATGAGTAGGAATGAGGGGAGAGGGTGGATTTAGTGGGGAGGAGGGAACAGCATGAGTAGCAGAGACCCGAAGTGAATACAAGCATGGCCACTCAGGGGACTGTCAGGAGCTCCGATTCTAATGAAGTCAATGTGGGAAATAGGAAGGGCTGCATGCGCTTACTTGGGCATTTTTTTGTACATTTTCACTGGGAGGTGATTATGACAATGATGACAAGGGTGCGAACTCCCTCGTCATCTGGATTTAACAGAAACATGGGTTGAACGTAGACATTCACACCTGTGATCCCAACACTTGGGAGACTAAGGCGGGAGAATTGCTTGAACTCAGAAATTCGAGACCATTCTGGGAAACATAGCAAGACCTTGTCTCTACAAAACTACAAAAAATAGCTGGGGGTGGTGGCATGCACCTGTAGTCCAAGCCACATGGGCAGATGAGGCAGAAAGATTGCCTGAGCCCAGGAGGTCGAGGCTGTGATGAGCTGTAATTGTGTCACTCCACTCCAGCCTGGGTGACAGAGAAAGACCCTGACTCAAAAAAAGAGACTGGAAAAAAGTAGTTTGATAGGTACGTTGCATTCAACTGAGAGTATTTTGAAGGTGACTGAAGTTTAAACATGTAAGAGTACATACTTTTTAATAAAAAAATTTCATTTTGGGGGAGTTCCCCCTCACATAACAAAAAAGAAGACCCATGACCATAGGGAAGTCACATAAATGCTGAGCCATGGGTTTAGCGTCTGATAAATGGGAATGGTGATACTATTGTCATAGAGTTTCATGGACAGTTTGTGTTAAATCACAGTAAGAGGAGGACTTGGGACCCCAATCTGCCTTGGCACGTGTTTTTCCAGAGATCCCAATGCCTGTCCCATCTGGTCATAACTATTATTATTATTATTATTTTGAGTTGGAGTCTCACTCTGTCACCCAGACTGGAGTGCAGTGGCTGCTCCCGGCCACCGCAGCCTCGACTTGCTGGGCTCTGGCGATCCTTCCGCCTCAGCCTTCCAAGTAGCCGGAATTACAGGTGTGCGCTACCACGTCCAGCTAATTTTTTTATTTTATTGTAGAGATGAGGTCTCGCCTGCCCAGGCGGGTTTCGAACCTGTGGGCTCAGGCAATCCACTCACCGCAGCCTCCCAAAGGCATGGGATTACAAGCTGAGCCACCAAGCCTGGCTTGTGTAATTATTTCACAACTAGGTGGTCGGTTTTATTAGCAGCTCTGCTAGGAAGGCCTGACAGAAAGAGGAACCCACAGTGTTACTTAGAGATCTGTCTGTAAAGCAGGTGAAGGGCTGTCATGTTTGCTCTGGGTCAAGCAATCCCAGGTATTCCTGCCAATTGGGAAATTCAGAGTAGGAGGAAGAGGCCCTTTGGCTCACCTTGCTGCCAAAAAAATAAAAATAAATACATCTAATCAAGGATTCAGCTCTTTGACCTGAGGACCGGGCCCCACTTCAGAGCCAGTGGCTGGGATGCTTGCTCTAAGACAAGACAGTTTGGTATGAAAGAGAACAGGCTTCCCAGTGCTACGCTCCACCCCCTTCTCCTGCAGTGTGTTTGGGCATCGCTCCCTGGAGCCAGTATGCTATTTCTGTAATGCATAATAAGCATTCAGTCTGAATTGGTTATTATTGGTTGATTGAAATGGGGATAGAGGTTAGAACTCTACCACATTAGCATTTCTCTCCCTTTCTTTGACAAACCAGTCCTTCAGGAATATCCCGGAAACCCCAGACTCCACAGAACAGTTGGGTAATCACCTACATTCTTCACCCCTTTATCTACTCAAAAATCCTTCTATGGTGTCCTTAATAGGCTTGATTCTGGCTCCTGCTGGAATCCTCCCAAAGGCGGGGAACTCACCACCTCTCAAAGCAACTGACTTCAGGTGCTAAGCTGTTCTGCCACATGTTGAACGAAATCTTACTAATCTGAGTACTATCTTCCAGAATCTGTCTTTTTTTTTTAAGTTAGACTCTCACTCTGTCACCCAGGCTGGAGTGCAGTGGCATGCTCACAACCACTGCAGTTTTGACCTGCTGGGCTCAGGTGATCCTTTTGCCTCAGCCTTCCAAGTAGCTGGAACTACAGGCACACTACCATGTCTGGCTAATTTTTTTTTTTTTTTTGAGTTGGAGTCTCACTCTGTCGCCCAGGCTGAAGTGCAGTGGTACACTCATGGCCACCCCAGTATCAACCTGCTGGGCTCCGGTGATCCTTCCACCTCAGCCTTCCAAGTAGCCGGAACTACAGGTGTGTGCATCCATGCCCAGCTAACTTTTGGTTGATTGCAGAGATGAGGTCTCACCGAGTTGCCTGGGCTGGTCTCGAACCCACGGGCTCAGGCAGTCTACTTGCCTCAACCTCCCAAAATGCTGGAATTGCAGGTTGAGCCACTGAGCCAGGTCTCATTTTTTGATATGTAGCAATGAGTTCTCACACGTTGCCCAGGCTGCTCTCAAACCTGGAGGTTCAGGAAATCCTCTCTCCTCGGCCTCCCAAAAGTGCTGGGATTACAGAAGTGAGCCACCTTGCCTGAACTTTTTTTTTTTTTAACAGAAAGGACACAACTCCCTTGTACCAGACGGTGTGGCACATAGCGAGACTGTTCCACACAGTATGCTATTCAGAAACATGCAGCTCTCCCAAAGCACTGCATTTGTAGAGAGATGCTTTATTACCAAGAGTATCTCGCTCTACCTAAGGGAATTTCCAGATGAAGATAGTGCCTCTTTTTAAATACAAAACCATTAAAATGGATGTCTTTTAATCAGTTTGGATGGGAACTTTGCGGCTAAAGTACCTACCCTTCCTTTGGTAATCAAACTCTAAACTGAATTTAGTACTAAACTTTCATATTAAATTCTGCCTACAATTTTTGTTTGTTTGTTTGTTTTTGATTTGGAGTCTCACTCTGTCACCCAGACTGGAGTGCGGTGGCCGGGAGTGGCCACCACAGCCTCGACCTGCTGGACTCAGGTGATCCTTCCGCCTCAGCCTTCCAAGTAGCTGGAACTACAGGCGTGCACTACCACACCCAGCTAATTTTTGATTTATTGTAGAGATGAGGTCTCGCCGAGTTGCCCAGGTGGGTCTCAAACCCGCGGGCTCAAGCCACTTACAATTTTTGATAACTAAGATTTCCTTGAGGAGGCTGGAGTGGGTGGAACGTGGCGGGAGGAGAAAAGATGCTGTTTATCCTGGCAGGAGATGGCCTCAGACTCCTTGCTGTTTATTCTACAGATTCCTTTCTGACAGCTGTCACTTTCAGTTCATCAGCTCCAGAACAACCATCTCTGGGCTGGTCTCTTTGTTCCTCCTTCCCAGGGCAGCCAAAATAACCCCACAAAAGTATATAATTCAGAAAGACGAGTGGTAACAGAATTGTCTGTTATATTAAAAGCTACATTATAAAACATACCAAATATCCAGAAAGTCAAAAAAAAAAAAAAAGAGAAGAAAAGAAAAGAAAAGAAAAAAAGACTGGACACCAGTGAGTTTTTGAATTTTTGTAATTGTAAGATAGCAGACATGTTCTGTAGATTTAGAGCTTCCTCTGCTTATGAGCACAGCAGACATCACTAATTGATGACCACATTATCTATCTATTACTTATTCAAAGTCACTCCACTCCCAAGTGATAGGCCCAACCCCAGAGCCTTCCCCAAGACAGCACTCCAGGAAATCAGTATTGGTCTAGCAATGGCAGGGAACCAAAGCCTGCTGGTCATTCCTGGGCTAGGTCTTGGCCACTCTGCTGCTTCCTGCATTTGTGCTATTCCAAGACCTTTCTCTGTTTTGGGAACTGGAGATTTTCTGCAGGCAAAAAGAAAGGGAAATGCAGCTTTCCAAAAAGGAGGGAGGCATTATGAGGCATCATCCACAGATAAGGAATCCGAAGTTTTAACAAGATGAGTTACTTATTCAAAGTCACTCCACTCCTAAGTGATAGGGCTGAGATTAGAAACCAGGTCTACTAGCGCTAAAGCGATAAGACCAGGGCATGTTTCCCAGGTGGATGGAGCCACATGTATAGAAGTGACTCTTTAATAACTATAGGGTAATTGGCAAGTCTCCTGTTGTCTTACTGATAGAATTGTTTTACCCTTTCAGTAGACCTTCAAGGTGATTATTATTATTTTTTTTTGGAGTTGGAGTCTCACTCGGTCACCCAGACTGGAGTGCAGTGGCCGCTCCCGGCCACCGCAGCCTCGACCTGCTGGGCTCCAGTGATTCTTCCTCCTCAGCCTTCCGAGTAGCCGGAATTACAGGCATGTGCTCCCATACCCGGCTGATTTTTTGATTTATTGTAGAGATGAGGTCTTGCTGACCAGGCGGGTCTCGAACCCGCGGGCTCAGGCAATTCACTCACCTCAGCCTCGCAAAGGCGCGGGATTACAGGCTGAGCCACTGAGCCCAGCCTCAAGGTGGTTATTATCTCCATTTTGTAGAGGAGGCAATGGAGGCTAAAAGAGTTGAAGTCACAGGACAAGTTGGTGGCAGACCTGGAACTGACTTCAAATCCCCAGTTCATAGTTGAGTAGCCTTTCTACAAGTATTTAAAATAAATGAATTCAGAAATAAAAAAGGAGACATTGCAACCGATGCTACAAAAATTTAAAAATTATGAGTTTTCTATAAATAGTTATATACCAATAAATTAGATAACCAAGAAAATGAATACATAGGTGGGCACACCTCATCAACAAGGGTACCTGCACAATAAATATTTGTATGCCTAACCCTTAACTGTACCCCACAACTTTAAAATAAAAAAAGTAATAAAAATAAATATTTCCCTGAAAAAAAAAAAATGTCAATACCTAGCCCCATCCCCAGCATCCCTTCTTTCCCAGGGCTCCTTCCTTTGTTTTTCTCCATAGCATTTACCATCAATGTATTCGTGACTTATTTATTTTGTTGATTTTGTCTCCTCTCTAGAATGTAAGCTTTATGACTTCTGGGATTTTTATCTATTGTATTCATCAATTTATCTTTTTCATTTTATTTTATAGTTGTGGGATACAAGTGAGGATTTACTACATAAGCTGGTTGCATGCAGGTAAAGTTTAGGTTTCCAACTGGTCCTATTTCCCCCAATCATGGACCAGGTACCCTTTGTGTTATCACATTCCCCCCTTCCTCCTGTCTCTCTCCCTCCCCTAGCAGTGTCCAACATCTGCAAATCCCATCCTTGCACTCATGTGACCAGTGATCAAGGTCCACTTATAAGTGAGAACATGCATATTCAGTTACTAGTTTCTATGATCGTTTTTAGTGTGATAGTCTCCAGCTGCATC
>NW_007222870.1:0-741 GCF_000164805.1 Carlito syrichta | reverse complement strand
TTTATTTAAAAGTAAATGAGAGAGAGAGAGAGAGAAGAGAGGAGATTTACCTTCCCAGGGTAGGGAAGGGGGCCAAAACCAGGAAACATGGTGACAGTGACAGCCATAGCTCAGAGAACACATAGCCACACCAGAGTTTAGTAAGGCAATGACTGCAATGGCCTGGTAATGGTGCCAGGCTGCTTGAGGTTGAATGCTTTTAACCCTTTCCTTTGATGGGGGAAGGTCATTGGTGATTGGGTGGTGGTCTGCTCATGAAGGGGCAGGTAAGCCCACCCTCCTCCTTCTCAGGTGATAGACAGCAAGCAGATGGGTGGGCTAGTCACATGATTGCGGCCATGGCGGTGGGCTATAGATGGGAGGAATCAAGGGTAGGGGTTTTCCTGTAAGAGACTGGTCAGACCCTTGCAATCCACAAACTCCTTGACCTAAAGGTGGTCTATTATCCTTTCTATGGCTCTGTCCTTATCTTGCATCTGATGGAGATTTGCTGAGGGGGTATGGTAGGGTGCTGCTTGGCCTGCAGTGAAATGTCTGAAGGCTTCCTAAACCCAGCTTATTGGAAATTTAACTTTGTCTAACCTGTGTTAGATTCAAAGAATGCCAGAGATAAAGTCTAAGCAAAAATGGTTATGCTGAGGCAAAAAAGACTTCACTAAACTAAGTTTGTTCTAGGTTTCTCTAGGTACCGCCTTTCATGTTTGTTTTCTAGATATTTCCTAAATACAAAACTCTTTGATA
>NW_007222869.1:0-6807 GCF_000164805.1 Carlito syrichta | reverse complement strand
GTCAGACCCTTGCAATCCACAAACTCCTTGACCTAAAGGTGGTCTATTATCCTTTCTATGGCTCTGTCCTTATCTTGCATCTGATGGAGATTTGCTGAGGGGGTATGGTAGGGTGCTGCTTGGCCTGCAGTGAAATGTCTGAAGGCTTCCTAAACCCAGCTTATTGGAAATTTAACTTTGTCTAACCTGTGTTAGATTCAAAGAATGCCAGAGATAAAGTCTAAGCAAAAATGGTTATGCTGAGGCAAAAAAGACTTCACTAAACTAAGTTTGTTCTAGGTTTCTCTAGGTACCGCCTTTCATGTTTGTTTTCTAGATATTTCCTAAATACAAAACTCTTTGATATGAGACTTTGTACTACTCATCTAGGATGGAGCCAAGCACATAATTAGTACTAAGTATTTACTGAGTGATGGTACTGAGCAAACTTAAGGGAGAAGAATGAAGTGTCAGGTAGAGGGAAGAGCGGGTGAAGAAACAGGACATGAAAAGAGCACATATTGGTAGTTTGAGTAAGCAAGTGAACGAGGGTGTCAGGAGCAGAGCAAGGATGGGCACTGACCAGGACAGGCTCTGACTGCGCTGAAAATGTTGGACTTTATCCTTCTGTAGGCAGGAGCCCCCCAAGGGTTTCAGTCATTTTCAGATTTGAGAAGAGTTTGAGAAGAGTTACTCAAGGAAGAGAATGGGTTAAAAAGGACAAGACTGGAAGTGGAGAGCCTGCCCAGAAGGCGTGGGTGCATCCCAGGCAGAAACATGATGGATGGTCTCTGACCTGGCCTCTGACTCAGGGCAGAGTGGGCACCAAGAGTAGATAGATTGTTTTGTGGGTGCTAAGAATAGAGGAGCAGGTGCCACTAGCACCCCCTAACCAGAAACAGCAAGGCCTGTACCCAGCTCCAGCCCAGCTCCTCTGCTGGGCTGTTGGAGTCAGGGGCAGGGAATGGAGAGGAGGGAGTCTGTCAACACTGCACTCCTAAACCACAGCTCTGTAAGGACGTCCACCACCTGGTCCTGTATTGAGTGTCATCTGCAAACACCACCAGAGGGAAAGGGTACGATCTTGGATCTCTGGCCCACTGCCAGATGCTCCTAGCTCTGTGGAAGATGTCATTAGAGCTGTGATGACTGTGCAGATGGTGGTGAGTCTGGAAGAAACAAAGTCAGGAACCTCTTCTTTGGACTTCAGATTCCAGATGGGAGTGGGCTTCAGTGACTGCGAGTAAGTGTCAAGACTCACTCATCCACCGAGTAGATACTCAAACAGTCACCAGCCATGGGACTGGGGATCCGGGAGGCAGCATCCCGGGTAGAAACTCAGCTCTCATAGTGCCTGTCCAGTGAAGCATGCAGACAAGCAGACGTCGTTGCTCAGTGCGATTCAGCATCAGGGTGGTGGTAGTACTGTGAAAGCACATGGGAAGGGCATTCCACAGGACTAGGGAGAGAAGGCACATGAGGGAAGACTTCCTAGAGGAGGTAAGATTTGAAGGACAAATGAGTAGGAATGAGGGGAGAGGGTGGATTTAGTGGGGAGGAGGGAACAGCATGAGTAGCAGAGACCCGAAGTGAATACAAGCATGGCCACTCAGGGGACTGTCAGGAGCTCCGATTCTAATGAAGTCAATGTGGGAAATAGGAAGGGCTGCATGCGCTTACTTGGGCATTTTTTTGTACATTTTCACTGGGAGGTGATTATGACAATGATGACAAGGGTGCGAACTCCCTCGTCATCTGGATTTAACAGAAACATGGGTTGAACGTAGACATTCACACCTGTGATCCCAACACTTGGGAGACTAAGGCGGGAGAATTGCTTGAACTCAGAAATTCGAGACCATTCTGGGAAACATAGCAAGACCTTGTCTCTACAAAACTACAAAAAATAGCTGGGGGTGGTGGCATGCACCTGTAGTCCAAGCCACATGGGCAGATGAGGCAGAAAGATTGCCTGAGCCCAGGAGGTCGAGGCTGTGATGAGCTGTAATTGTGTCACTCCACTCCAGCCTGGGTGACAGAGAAAGACCCTGACTCAAAAAAAGAGACTGGAAAAAAGTAGTTTGATAGGTACGTTGCATTCAACTGAGAGTATTTTGAAGGTGACTGAAGTTTAAACATGTAAGAGTACATACTTTTTAATAAAAAAATTTCATTTTGGGGGAGTTCCCCCTCACATAACAAAAAAGAAGACCCATGACCATAGGGAAGTCACATAAATGCTGAGCCATGGGTTTAGCGTCTGATAAATGGGAATGGTGATACTATTGTCATAGAGTTTCATGGACAGTTTGTGTTAAATCACAGTAAGAGGAGGACTTGGGACCCCAATCTGCCTTGGCACGTGTTTTTCCAGAGATCCCAATGCCTGTCCCATCTGGTCATAACTATTATTATTATTATTATTTTGAGTTGGAGTCTCACTCTGTCACCCAGACTGGAGTGCAGTGGCTGCTCCCGGCCACCGCAGCCTCGACTTGCTGGGCTCTGGCGATCCTTCCGCCTCAGCCTTCCAAGTAGCCGGAATTACAGGTGTGCGCTACCACGTCCAGCTAATTTTTTTATTTTATTGTAGAGATGAGGTCTCGCCTGCCCAGGCGGGTTTCGAACCTGTGGGCTCAGGCAATCCACTCACCGCAGCCTCCCAAAGGCATGGGATTACAAGCTGAGCCACCAAGCCTGGCTTGTGTAATTATTTCACAACTAGGTGGTCGGTTTTATTAGCAGCTCTGCTAGGAAGGCCTGACAGAAAGAGGAACCCGCAGTGTTACTTAGAGATCTGTCTGTAAAGCAGGTGAAGGGCTGTCATGTTTGCTCTGGGTCAAGCAATCCCAGGTATTCCTGCCAATTGGGAAATTCAGAGTAGGAGGAAGAGGCCCTTTGGCTCACCTTGCTGCCAAAAAAATAAAAATAAATACATCTAATCAAGGATTCAGCTCTTTGACCTGAGGACCGGGCCCCACTTCAGAGCCAGTGGCTGGGATGCTTGCTCTAAGACAAGACAGTTTGGTATGAAAGAGAACAGGCTTCCCAGTGCTACGCTCCACCCCCTTCTCCTGCAGTGTGTTTGGGCATCGCTCCCTGGAGCCAGTATGCTATTTCTGTAATGCATAATAAGCATTCAGTCTGAATTGGTTATTATTGGTTGATTGAAATGGGGATAGAGGTTAGAACTCTACCACATTAGCATTTCTCTCCCTTTCTTTGACAAACCAGTCCTTCAGGAATATCCCGGAAACCCCAGACTCCACAGAACAGTTGGGTAATCACCTACATTCTTCACCCCTTTATCTACTCAAAAATCCTTCTATGGTGTCCTTAATAGGCTTGATTCTGGCTCCTGCTGGAATCCTCCCAAAGGCGGGGAACTCACCACCTCTCAAAGCAACTGACTTCAGGTGCTAAGCTGTTCTGCCACATGTTGAACGAAATCTTACTAATCTGAGTACTATCTTCCAGAATCTGTCTTTTTTTTTTAAGTTAGACTCTCACTCTGTCACCCAGGCTGGAGTGCAGTGGCATGCTCACAACCACTGCAGTTTTGACCTGCTGGGCTCAGGTGATCCTTTTGCCTCAGCCTTCCAAGTAGCTGGAACTACAGGCACACTACCATGTCTGGCTAATTTTTTTTTTTTTTTTGAGTTGGAGTCTCACTCTGTCGCCCAGGCTGAAGTGCAGTGGTACACTCATGGCCACCCCAGTATCAACCTGCTGGGCTCCGGTGATCCTTCCACCTCAGCCTTCCAAGTAGCCGGAACTACAGGTGTGTGCATCCATGCCCAGCTAACTTTTGGTTGATTGCAGAGATGAGGTCTCACCGAGTTGCCTGGGCTGGTCTCGAACCCACGGGCTCAGGCAGTCTACTTGCCTCAACCTCCCAAAATGCTGGAATTGCAGGTTGAGCCACTGAGCCAGGTCTCATTTTTTGATATGTAGCAATGAGTTCTCACACGTTGCCCAGGCTGCTCTCAAACCTGGAGGTTCAGGAAATCCTCTCTCCTCGGCCTCCCAAAAGTGCTGGGATTACAGAAGTGAGCCACCTTGCCTGAACTTTTTTTTTTTTTAACAGAAAGGACACAACTCCCTTGTACCAGACGGTGTGGCACATAGCGAGACTGTTCCACACAGTATGCTATTCAGAAACATGCAGCTCTCCCAAAGCACTGCATTTGTAGAGAGATGCTTTATTACCAAGAGTATCTCGCTCTACCTAAGGGAATTTCCAGATGAAGATAGTGCCTCTTTTTAAATACAAAACCATTAAAATGGATGTCTTTTAATCAGTTTGGATGGGAACTTTGCGGCTAAAGTACCTACCCTTCCTTTGGTAATCAAACTCTAAACTGAATTTAGTACTAAACTTTCATATTAAATTCTGCCTACAATTTTTGTTTGTTTGTTTGTTTTTGATTTGGAGTCTCACTCTGTCACCCAGACTGGAGTGCGGTGGCCGGGAGTGGCCACCACAGCCTCGACCTGCTGGACTCAGGTGATCCTTCCGCCTCAGCCTTCCAAGTAGCTGGAACTACAGGCGTGCACTACCACACCCAGCTAATTTTTGATTTATTGTAGAGATGAGGTCTCGCCGAGTTGCCCAGGTGGGTCTCAAACCCGCGGGCTCAAGCCACTTACAATTTTTGATAACTAAGATTTCCTTGAGGAGGCTGGAGTGGGTGGAACGTGGCGGGAGGAGAAAAGATGCTGTTTATCCTGGCAGGAGATGGCCTCAGACTCCTTGCTGTTTATTCTACAGATTCCTTTCTGACAGCTGTCACTTTCAGTTCATCAGCTCCAGAACAACCATCTCTGGGCTGGTCTCTTTGTTCCTCCTTCCCAGGGCAGCCAAAATAACCCCACAAAAGTATATAATTCAGAAAGACGAGTGGTAACAGAATTGTCTGTTATATTAAAAGCTACATTATAAAACATACCAAATATCCAGAAAGTCAAAAAAAAAAAAAAAGAGAAGAAAAGAAAAGAAAAGAAAAAAAGACTGGACACCAGTGAGTTTTTGAATTTTTGTAATTGTAAGATAGCAGACATGTTCTGTAGATTTAGAGCTTCCTCTGCTTATGAGCACAGCAGACATCACTAATTGATGACCACATTATCTATCTATTACTTATTCAAAGTCACTCCACTCCCAAGTGATAGGCCCAACCCCAGAGCCTTCCCCAAGACAGCACTCCAGGAAATCAGTATTGGTCTAGCAATGGCAGGGAACCAAAGCCTGCTGGTCATTCCTGGGCTAGGTCTTGGCCACTCTGCTGCTTCCTGCATTTGTGCTATTCCAAGACCTTTCTCTGTTTTGGGAACTGGAGATTTTCTGCAGGCAAAAAGAAAGGGAAATGCAGCTTTCCAAAAAGGAGGGAGGCATTATGAGGCATCATCCACAGATAAGGAATCCGAAGTTTTAACAAGATGAGTTACTTATTCAAAGTCACTCCACTCCTAAGTGATAGGGCTGAGATTAGAAACCAGGTCTACTAGCGCTAAAGCGATAAGACCAGGGCATGTTTCCCAGGTGGATGGAGCCACATGTATAGAAGTGACTCTTTAATAACTATAGGGTAATTGGCAAGTCTCCTGTTGTCTTACTGATAGAATTGTTTTACCCTTTCAGTAGACCTTCAAGGTGATTATTATTATTTTTTTTTGGAGTTGGAGTCTCACTCGGTCACCCAGACTGGAGTGCAGTGGCCGCTCCCGGCCACCGCAGCCTCGACCTGCTGGGCTCCAGTGATTCTTCCTCCTCAGCCTTCCGAGTAGCCGGAATTACAGGCATGTGCTCCCATACCCGGCTGATTTTTTGATTTATTGTAGAGATGAGGTCTTGCTGACCAGGCGGGTCTCGAACCCGCGGGCTCAGGCAATTCACTCACCTCAGCCTCGCAAAGGCGCGGGATTACAGGCTGAGCCACTGAGCCCAGCCTCAAGGTGGTTATTATCTCCATTTTGTAGAGGAGGCAATGGAGGCTAAAAGAGTTGAAGTCACAGGACAAGTTGGTGGCAGACCTGGAACTGACTTCAAATCCCCAGTTCATAGTTGAGTAGCCTTTCTACAAGTATTTAAAATAAATGAATTCAGAAATAAAAAAGGAGACATTGCAACCGATGCTACAAAAATTTAAAAATTATGAGTTTTCTATAAATAGTTATATACCAATAAATTAGATAACCAAGAAAATGAATACATAGGTGGGCACACCTCATCAACAAGGGTACCTGCACAATAAATATTTGTATGCCTAACCCTTAACTGTACCCCACAACTTTAAAATAAAAAAAGTAATAAAAATAAATATTTCCCTGAAAAAAAAAAAATGTCAATACCTAGCCCCATCCCCAGCATCCCTTCTTTCCCAGGGCTCCTTCCTTTGTTTTTCTCCATAGCATTTACCATCAATGTATTCGTGACTTATTTATTTTGTTGATTTTGTCTCCTCTCTAGAATGTAAGCTTTATGACTTCTGGGATTTTTATCTATTGTATTCATCAATTTATCTTTTTCATTTTATTTTATAGTTGTGGGATACAAGTGAGGATTTACTACATAAGCTGGTTGCATGCAGGTAAAGTTTAGGTTTCCAACTGGTCCTATTTCCCCCAATCATGGACCAGGTACCCTTTGTGTTATCACATTCCCCCCTTCCTCCTGTCTCTCTCCCTCCCCTAGCAGTGTCCAACATCTGCAAATCCCATCCTTGCACTCATGTGACCAGTGATCAAGGTCCACTTATAAGTGAGAACATGCATATTCAGTTACTAGTTTCTATGATCGTTTTTAGTGTGATAGTCTCCAGCTGCATC
>NW_007222868.1:0-18614 GCF_000164805.1 Carlito syrichta | reverse complement strand
CTCTGTCCTTATCTTGCATCTGATGGAGATTTGCTGAGGGGGTATGGTAGGGTGCTGCTTGGCCTGCAGTGAAATGTCTGAAGGCTTCCTAAACCCAGCTTATTGGAAATTTAACTTTGTCTAACCTGTGTTAGATTCAAAGAATGCCAGAGATAAAGTCTAAGCAAAAATGGTTATGCTGAGGCAAAAAAGACTTCACTAAACTAAGTTTGTTCTAGGTTTCTCTAGGTACCGCCTTTCATGTTTGTTTTCTAGATATTTCCTAAATACAAAACTCTTTGATATGAGACTTTGTACTACTCATCTAGGATGGAGCCAAGCACATAATTAGTACTAAGTATTTACTGAGTGATGGTACTGAGCAAACTTAAGGGAGAAGAATGAAGTGTCAGGTAGAGGGAAGAGCGGGTGAAGAAACAGGACATGAAAAGAGCACATATTGGTAGTTTGAGTAAGCAAGTGAACGAGGGTGTCAGGAGCAGAGCAAGGATGGGCACTGACCAGGACAGGCTCTGACTGCGCTGAAAATGTTGGACTTTATCCTTCTGTAGGCAGGAGCCCCCCAAGGGTTTCAGTCATTTTCAGATTTGAGAAGAGTTTGAGAAGAGTTACTCAAGGAAGAGAATGGGTTAAAAAGGACAAGACTGGAAGTGGAGAGCCTGCCCAGAAGGCGTGGGTGCATCCCAGGCAGAAACATGATGGATGGTCTCTGACCTGGCCTCTGACTCAGGGCAGAGTGGGCACCAAGAGTAGATAGATTGTTTTGTGGGTGCTAAGAATAGAGGAGCAGGTGCCACTAGCACCCCCTAACCAGAAACAGCAAGGCCTGTACCCAGCTCCAGCCCAGCTCCTCTGCTGGGCTGTTGGAGTCAGGGGCAGGGAATGGAGAGGAGGGAGTCTGTCAACACTGCACTCCTAAACCACAGCTCTGTAAGGACGTCCACCACCTGGTCCTGTATTGAGTGTCATCTGCAAACACCACCAGAGGGAAAGGGTACGATCTTGGATCTCTGGCCCACTGCCAGATGCTCCTAGCTCTGTGGAAGATGTCATTAGAGCTGTGATGACTGTGCAGATGGTGGTGAGTCTGGAAGAAACAAAGTCAGGAACCTCTTCTTTGGACTTCAGATTCCAGATGGGAGTGGGCTTCAGTGACTGCGAGTAAGTGTCAAGACTCACTCATCCACCGAGTAGATACTCAAACAGTCACCAGCCATGGGACTGGGGATCCGGGAGGCAGCATCCCGGGTAGAAACTCAGCTCTCATAGTGCCTGTCCAGTGAAGCATGCAGACAAGCAGACGTCGTTGCTCAGTGCGATTCAGCATCAGGGTGGTGGTAGTACTGTGAAAGCACATGGGAAGGGCATTCCACAGGACTAGGGAGAGAAGGCACATGAGGGAAGACTTCCTAGAGGAGGTAAGATTTGAAGGACAAATGAGTAGGAATGAGGGGAGAGGGTGGATTTAGTGGGGAGGAGGGAACAGCATGAGTAGCAGAGACCCGAAGTGAATACAAGCATGGCCACTCAGGGGACTGTCAGGAGCTCCGATTCTAATGAAGTCAATGTGGGAAATAGGAAGGGCTGCATGCGCTTACTTGGGCATTTTTTTGTACATTTTCACTGGGAGGTGATTATGACAATGATGACAAGGGTGCGAACTCCCTCGTCATCTGGATTTAACAGAAACATGGGTTGAACGTAGACATTCACACCTGTGATCCCAACACTTGGGAGACTAAGGCGGGAGAATTGCTTGAACTCAGAAATTCGAGACCATTCTGGGAAACATAGCAAGACCTTGTCTCTACAAAACTACAAAAAATAGCTGGGGGTGGTGGCATGCACCTGTAGTCCAAGCCACATGGGCAGATGAGGCAGAAAGATTGCCTGAGCCCAGGAGGTCGAGGCTGTGATGAGCTGTAATTGTGTCACTCCACTCCAGCCTGGGTGACAGAGAAAGACCCTGACTCAAAAAAAGAGACTGGAAAAAAGTAGTTTGATAGGTACGTTGCATTCAACTGAGAGTATTTTGAAGGTGACTGAAGTTTAAACATGTAAGAGTACATACTTTTTAATAAAAAAATTTCATTTTGGGGGAGTTCCCCCTCACATAACAAAAAAGAAGACCCATGACCATAGGGAAGTCACATAAATGCTGAGCCATGGGTTTAGCGTCTGATAAATGGGAATGGTGATACTATTGTCATAGAGTTTCATGGACAGTTTGTGTTAAATCACAGTAAGAGGAGGACTTGGGACCCCAATCTGCCTTGGCACGTGTTTTTCCAGAGATCCCAATGCCTGTCCCATCTGGTCATAACTATTATTATTATTATTATTTTGAGTTGGAGTCTCACTCTGTCACCCAGACTGGAGTGCAGTGGCTGCTCCCGGCCACCGCAGCCTCGACTTGCTGGGCTCTGGCGATCCTTCCGCCTCAGCCTTCCAAGTAGCCGGAATTACAGGTGTGCGCTACCACGTCCAGCTAATTTTTTTATTTTATTGTAGAGATGAGGTCTCGCCTGCCCAGGCGGGTTTCGAACCTGTGGGCTCAGGCAATCCACTCACCGCAGCCTCCCAAAGGCATGGGATTACAAGCTGAGCCACCAAGCCTGGCTTGTGTAATTATTTCACAACTAGGTGGTCGGTTTTATTAGCAGCTCTGCTAGGAAGGCCTGACAGAAAGAGGAACCCGCAGTGTTACTTAGAGATCTGTCTGTAAAGCAGGTGAAGGGCTGTCATGTTTGCTCTGGGTCAAGCAATCCCAGGTATTCCTGCCAATTGGGAAATTCAGAGTAGGAGGAAGAGGCCCTTTGGCTCACCTTGCTGCCAAAAAAATAAAAATAAATACATCTAATCAAGGATTCAGCTCTTTGACCTGAGGACCGGGCCCCACTTCAGAGCCAGTGGCTGGGATGCTTGCTCTAAGACAAGACAGTTTGGTATGAAAGAGAACAGGCTTCCCAGTGCTACGCTCCACCCCCTTCTCCTGCAGTGTGTTTGGGCATCGCTCCCTGGAGCCAGTATGCTATTTCTGTAATGCATAATAAGCATTCAGTCTGAATTGGTTATTATTGGTTGATTGAAATGGGGATAGAGGTTAGAACTCTACCACATTAGCATTTCTCTCCCTTTCTTTGACAAACCAGTCCTTCAGGAATATCCCGGAAACCCCAGACTCCACAGAACAGTTGGGTAATCACCTACATTCTTCACCCCTTTATCTACTCAAAAATCCTTCTATGGTGTCCTTAATAGGCTTGATTCTGGCTCCTGCTGGAATCCTCCCAAAGGCGGGGAACTCACCACCTCTCAAAGCAACTGACTTCAGGTGCTAAGCTGTTCTGCCACATGTTGAACGAAATCTTACTAATCTGAGTACTATCTTCCAGAATCTGTCTTTTTTTTTTAAGTTAGACTCTCACTCTGTCACCCAGGCTGGAGTGCAGTGGCATGCTCACAACCACTGCAGTTTTGACCTGCTGGGCTCAGGTGATCCTTTTGCCTCAGCCTTCCAAGTAGCTGGAACTACAGGCACACTACCATGTCTGGCTAATTTTTTTTTTTTTTTTGAGTTGGAGTCTCACTCTGTCGCCCAGGCTGAAGTGCAGTGGTACACTCATGGCCACCCCAGTATCAACCTGCTGGGCTCCGGTGATCCTTCCACCTCAGCCTTCCAAGTAGCCGGAACTACAGGTGTGTGCATCCATGCCCAGCTAACTTTTGGTTGATTGCAGAGATGAGGTCTCACCGAGTTGCCTGGGCTGGTCTCGAACCCACGGGCTCAGGCAGTCTACTTGCCTCAACCTCCCAAAATGCTGGAATTGCAGGTTGAGCCACTGAGCCAGGTCTCATTTTTTGATATGTAGCAATGAGTTCTCACACGTTGCCCAGGCTGCTCTCAAACCTGGAGGTTCAGGAAATCCTCTCTCCTCGGCCTCCCAAAAGTGCTGGGATTACAGAAGTGAGCCACCTTGCCTGAACTTTTTTTTTTTTTAACAGAAAGGACACAACTCCCTTGTACCAGACGGTGTGGCACATAGCGAGACTGTTCCACACAGTATGCTATTCAGAAACATGCAGCTCTCCCAAAGCACTGCATTTGTAGAGAGATGCTTTATTACCAAGAGTATCTCGCTCTACCTAAGGGAATTTCCAGATGAAGATAGTGCCTCTTTTTAAATACAAAACCATTAAAATGGATGTCTTTTAATCAGTTTGGATGGGAACTTTGCGGCTAAAGTACCTACCCTTCCTTTGGTAATCAAACTCTAAACTGAATTTAGTACTAAACTTTCATATTAAATTCTGCCTACAATTTTTGTTTGTTTGTTTGTTTTTGATTTGGAGTCTCACTCTGTCACCCAGACTGGAGTGCGGTGGCCGGGAGTGGCCACCACAGCCTCGACCTGCTGGACTCAGGTGATCCTTCCGCCTCAGCCTTCCAAGTAGCTGGAACTACAGGCGTGCACTACCACACCCAGCTAATTTTTGATTTATTGTAGAGATGAGGTCTCGCCGAGTTGCCCAGGTGGGTCTCAAACCCGCGGGCTCAAGCCACTTACAATTTTTGATAACTAAGATTTCCTTGAGGAGGCTGGAGTGGGTGGAACGTGGCGGGAGGAGAAAAGATGCTGTTTATCCTGGCAGGAGATGGCCTCAGACTCCTTGCTGTTTATTCTACAGATTCCTTTCTGACAGCTGTCACTTTCAGTTCATCAGCTCCAGAACAACCATCTCTGGGCTGGTCTCTTTGTTCCTCCTTCCCAGGGCAGCCAAAATAACCCCACAAAAGTATATAATTCAGAAAGACGAGTGGTAACAGAATTGTCTGTTATATTAAAAGCTACATTATAAAACATACCAAATATCCAGAAAGTCAAAAAAAAAAAAAAAGAGAAGAAAAGAAAAGAAAAGAAAAAAAGACTGGACACCAGTGAGTTTTTGAATTTTTGTAATTGTAAGATAGCAGACATGTTCTGTAGATTTAGAGCTTCCTCTGCTTATGAGCACAGCAGACATCACTAATTGATGACCACATTATCTATCTATTACTTATTCAAAGTCACTCCACTCCCAAGTGATAGGCCCAACCCCAGAGCCTTCCCCAAGACAGCACTCCAGGAAATCAGTATTGGTCTAGCAATGGCAGGGAACCAAAGCCTGCTGGTCATTCCTGGGCTAGGTCTTGGCCACTCTGCTGCTTCCTGCATTTGTGCTATTCCAAGACCTTTCTCTGTTTTGGGAACTGGAGATTTTCTGCAGGCAAAAAGAAAGGGAAATGCAGCTTTCCAAAAAGGAGGGAGGCATTATGAGGCATCATCCACAGATAAGGAATCCGAAGTTTTAACAAGATGAGTTACTTATTCAAAGTCACTCCACTCCTAAGTGATAGGGCTGAGATTAGAAACCAGGTCTACTAGCGCTAAAGCGATAAGACCAGGGCATGTTTCCCAGGTGGATGGAGCCACATGTATAGAAGTGACTCTTTAATAACTATAGGGTAATTGGCAAGTCTCCTGTTGTCTTACTGATAGAATTGTTTTACCCTTTCAGTAGACCTTCAAGGTGATTATTATTATTTTTTTTTGGAGTTGGAGTCTCACTCGGTCACCCAGACTGGAGTGCAGTGGCCGCTCCCGGCCACCGCAGCCTCGACCTGCTGGGCTCCAGTGATTCTTCCTCCTCAGCCTTCCGAGTAGCCGGAATTACAGGCATGTGCTCCCATACCCGGCTGATTTTTTGATTTATTGTAGAGATGAGGTCTTGCTGACCAGGCGGGTCTCGAACCCGCGGGCTCAGGCAATTCACTCACCTCAGCCTCGCAAAGGCGCGGGATTACAGGCTGAGCCACTGAGCCCAGCCTCAAGGTGGTTATTATCTCCATTTTGTAGAGGAGGCAATGGAGGCTAAAAGAGTTGAAGTCACAGGACAAGTTGGTGGCAGACCTGGAACTGACTTCAAATCCCCAGTTCATAGTTGAGTAGCCTTTCTACAAGTATTTAAAATAAATGAATTCAGAAATAAAAAAGGAGACATTGCAACCGATGCTACAAAAATTTAAAAATTATGAGTTTTCTATAAATAGTTATATACCAATAAATTAGATAACCAAGAAAATGAATACATAGGTGGGCACACCTCATCAACAAGGGTACCTGCACAATAAATATTTGTATGCCTAACCCTTAACTGTACCCCACAACTTTAAAATAAAAAAAGTAATAAAAATAAATATTTCCCTGAAAAAAAAAAAATGTCAATACCTAGCCCCATCCCCAGCATCCCTTCTTTCCCAGGGCTCCTTCCTTTGTTTTTCTCCATAGCATTTACCATCAATGTATTCGTGACTTATTTATTTTGTTGATTTTGTCTCCTCTCTAGAATGTAAGCTTTATGACTTCTGGGATTTTTATCTATTGTATTCATCAATTTATCTTTTTCATTTTATTTTATAGTTGTGGGATACAAGTGAGGATTTACTACATAAGCTGGTTGCATGCAGGTAAAGTTTAGGTTTCCAACTGGTCCTATTTCCCCCAATCATGGACCAGGTACCCTTTGTGTTATCACATTCCCCCCTTCCTCCTGTCTCTCTCCCTCCCCTAGCAGTGTCCACATCTGCAAATCCCATCCTTGCACTCATGTGACCAGTGATCAAGGTCCACTTATAAGTGAGAACATGCATATTCAGTTACTAGTTTCTATGATCGTTTTTAGTGTGATAGTCTCCAGCTGCATCCATGTTGCTGCAAAGGACAATAGTTTTGTTCTTCTTTATGGATGTGTAATATTGTTCTTCTTTATGGATGTGTAATATTCCATAGTGTATTTGTAACACATTTTATTTATTCAGTCCATTTTTTTATGGGCAGCTGGGTTGGTTTCATGTTTTTGCTATGGTGAATAGTGCTACAATAGACATGTATGTGCAGGTGTCTTTTTCATAGAGCAATTTATGTTCCTCTGGGTATATTCCCAGAAGAGAGATTGCTGGATCATATGGAAGCTTAGCTGTTCTTTGAGAAATTGCCACACTGCTTTCCACAAAGGTTGAACTAGCTTAAATTCACACCAATGTAGAAACATTCCCTTTTATCAGCAGCTGCGCCACCAGTACCTGTTGTTTGATATGTATTTCTCTGATGATTAGTGAGGCTGAGCAATTTTTCATGTGTTTGTTGGGTGCTTGAACATCTTCCTTTGAGAAGTGTCTGTTCATGTCCTTTGCCCACTTTATAAGGGGGTTGTTTCTTTTTCCTTTCAATTCATACATCAATGTATCTTATGCCTATTTTGAAAACTGCCTGGCACCTGGTACATGCTCAATAAATTTTGATAATAAGTAAACTAAAACAAGTTCTCTTCTTGAATCATTTGTGATATCCAGGAACGATCTCTGTACTTGGAATCTAAAAATTTGACCCTACGCTAGATCTATGACTTTAGGCATAACTCTAGCCTTCCATAAGCCTCAGTTTTCCCACCTTTAAAATGATCAGTAAATACACTCATTCCAAGCTATTTTAGGAGAATTGAAGGGGTTAAGATATAACTTAGGCAGTTATTGTTTTGAGTATTGTCCAACAAGCTTATCTTGGACACTATTCCTTCCAACCACTCTAAGATCACTGTCTCACCTCTGAAATGAAGAGGGCATCCAAGCTCAAATCTCACATGCTCTGAAGGTGGTGGGCTGCCTGCAAGGCCCCATTCCCTGATACTAAGCCCACTAAGAGGAAGAGACAACAGTATCACTGTGACTTGATTAGAAGTTAAAAATAAGACATATTTAAACAGATTCTATAAGCACGTTATGATATTACCCTGCAAAGCAATGCCAAGGAACAGATGGCTCTGTAGAAACAGTTGCATCTCAGAAGAACTCCAGAGAAAATCCAGAATGCATCAGTGCTCTCATGTGCAAGCCGCATGGCACCACCTCTTCAATCACACAGCAGGAAGCAGATCCAGGAGTGGAAGGTGCCCAGAGTCCTAAGACTGCCCCAGGCTGGTCTCCAGTGACTCTCCATGGGCACACTAAGCTCCAGAGCCTTCAGGATCATAGTGTTTGTCTGGGGGACCAGGGAGCCATGGAAGGTTAGAAGAGTTATGGGCACAAGAGACCTACCTCATGTATACAAGTTCAGGCCACATGTTTCCTTTGTGGCCTGGCTGCTTTATTCCTGTCCAACTCCAGCTTGCACGGAACCCCATTTCACCCATCTGGGCACAGGATGTCATCCCTCCACACTTGCCAGGTGGTCTGTCCATGGCTGGATGGCAACTCCCTTCCTTCCTCTCCTTTGGGCTAGATCTTCCTCATATAAGTAGCCTCTCCTGCTTGTGCAATAGGTAAGAGGATGGCTGGAACAAGCCTGCCTCGTGTGAAATCCTAGGACCACCAGCTGTGGGATTTCAGGCAACCTGCATAAACCAACTATGCCTCAGTTTTCTCTAATATAAAAGGGGAATCATAAATGATTCTTACCTGATAAGTTTAAGAGGACTAAATACCATAAGATAGGCTGGGAACTTAGAATAATGTGGCACATTAAACAGAGGCTCATGGAAGGCTAGAGTGCCCAAAGTCATAGATCAAGCCTAAGGCAAATTTTCAGATTCCAAGTACAGGGATCTTTCTGGGACATCACAAGTGATTCAAGAGAAAAAACCTCTTTTAGTTCACTTGTTTCGCAAAATATATTGAGCATGTACCAGGTGCCAGGCAGTTAAAAAAAAAAAGGTATAAAGATAAATCGATTAATGAATTGAAACAACCACAAATTAAGGTTTGTTGTTGTTATGATTACCCCATGTTATAATTACTGACTTGCTTCATTGCCTGTTCTTTCTAGGCTACAGGAGAAATTTAAGTGCAAAGACAGGGATTTGCTCCTTATTCCCAGAACAGTGCTTGGAATAAGAGCCTATTAATTGTGTGCAATATGTGAACTAATGCTTATACCTAGAAGGAAGGAAACGGGGCCTTTTTCCTCTTTATCTCCTCAAGTCTAGGTCAAAGCTAGGCAGACCCTCTCTGAAGCTTCACCGAACAGTTCTGAAAGCAGCCTCCTCCCCATCTCCTGCAAAACAATGAAAGTGGCTCATCGTTTAACTTCCTTGGTAACAAATACTTTGGGTTCCTGGAACTTGTTACTTAATACACACAGCAGGCAACCAGTGAGCAAGTGAGCTTATCCCACCTGTCTGTATGGCATAATACAACTTCACTGCTCCATGGAAACCACAGCGAAGAGCCCTAGGTTGGGTTTCAGGAGACAAGAGTTAGAGCCCCAGCTTCTCTGAGCAAATCCTTGGTGCCCCAGTTTTCTCATCTGTCAACTGAGGGCCCTAAGGACAGCCAACTTGTCTCATATAGGTATTAGGGAAGAAAACAATGAAATAGTAGACATGAAGGTTGCTAAAGAGTGAAAGTATGCTGGAACTATAAAGCAGTGTGCTCGAGTGTTAATTTACCCATTGGTGTGTTCACCCTTGCCCCAAGACGGCAGAAGGAGGGATGTCACAAGAAGAAAGAAATGGGTAGCCTTCGAGACTCCTTACTTGGTTCCTTGTACTGTGTTTTCCTCACTTGCGGGCTGGAAGAGTTCAGATGTGTCTGTTAGTTAAGGTAGTACTAGCAGCTATTATATGGATCAACATGCTGGAAGCGTATTACTCACAGGCAGTCCTGATGCACAGGTGACTTTTCTCCAGGTTCAGGAACCCAGCCTCCTTTTATCTTGTGACTCTGCCCTTCACGGAAGCCCGGACTCTTCTACTGGATTCTCTTGCTCTGTTAGCTAAGAAAAGAAAGTGAGCAAAGCTTATGTCTGAGTGAGGCCTGAATATGCCATCCGTACTAGCTAGAGCCCATTCTGTTGATCAGGGCTGGCCAGGATTCAGCCACCCTTAACTGCAAGGAGGCTAGAAAACAGGAAGAGGAGAGAATGTCAATATTGGTGAGCACAGGACGTCTCTGCCACCATGGGAAATGCATGCATTGAGCACTCTGCAGTCACAGAATCATCTAGCCTTAGAACTAGAAAGAAGCCTAAAGCTGAATGATGAGGCCTCGTAGCAACCTGATGACATGCAAGAACTCAGAGGAAATACACCCCTCAGCTGTTCTGGATGTCCACAGTGTACTCTTGAGCAATGGCTGACCCTTCTGGATGATGACAGAACAGGACTGTAGGCAGGATGCTGTTCCTAATCCCTGGAGCTGGTGTGAGTATGAAATGAGAAAGCCTGCAAATCTCTTCCAGTGGCACCTGGCCCAGTGAGTGCATAATCTTTGAGAGTTATTTTTTGAAGCTTAAACTCTTTGTCTTACTGTTGAGAGTTATGATGACCTACTAAAGGTCACATAGAAAATGAGTGTCAGATCGGGGTCTTGGTATCCAGTTATCCCCATAATCTCCCTCTGTACTTTGCCCAGTAATTGTGAACACAAGTCCCTTAGGCCAGAGCTCAGGGACACACTTGTACTCCCTTTGAATCCTCAGGCATGACCAGCCATCATTTCCAGCAGCTCAGAGGTGAGTCTAGGCCACTATCCTGTAGGATGAGGAGAAATTAATGCAAACTACTTAAAGGGCCATTTTCCCTGGAGTCCAAATCACCCTGCACCTCAACTGGCTGCCCAAAGAAGCAATTTAGCAAATGCATTTTATCTCAGGAGAAATCTGTCTTGTATTCCTGTGACTTGCTTGTCAGAATCCCTCTATTCCCTGCGGCAGTGACCAGGGCACGGGGTGCAGTAGCATTCAGACCTGGCTGATGAAAGCATTCCCTCTAGCTCAGTGTCTCCCCAGAGAAGTTGCCAAGACCCTGGGTGAGAAGGAGGCAGTTGATAAACCAACGCTAGAGTCTTACCCTTGAGATAACATCAGTGGTGCAGTTAGCAATAAGCAAGTGTAGATTAGAATTTGAAAAGGTACATAATGTAGTCACAATCACATTGCTTAGGTTTGTGCAGAACTTTACAGTTTACACAGAACTTTTACATGTTAGCTCATTTGAGAAAATTGCAGGGAATTAGTTAACTACAGAAAAGTATAAAGAAGCCAGTAAAATTTCACCACTCAGAGAAAATCTTTGTTAACATTGTAATATGTTCCTTTTTATCTATTTCCTAGCAGGATCTTTTTTTCCCCCTCTGGTTTGTCTTTTTGCTGCATTGGGACCATGCCACATATACATTTTTATGACCTGCTTTATTCACAGAACACTGTGTCTTCCACCATCTCATTTGGCTCTCATGTCTGTCCCCTGGGGAGAAGTAATTGTGTTGGAAAATGTCCCATTTGAGGTCCAAAGACCAGATTCTCATCCTGGATTGCTTCCCACTAACTGAAGCAGATTCCTGAAACCTGAGCCTCACCTTCTTTGTAAAACAGAGATGTGTGCTAAAAGATTAGATCACTGAAGCAATGCACCTGAAACCACTTAGGACTACACCACTCATGTAGTAGGTACCTAGTTTGTATGTACTGGATAAAGGTGCAAACCACCATGTTGATGAGAAATGTAACACTGAAGTTCAAGGGTGGCAATTGTTTGGTCCAGAGTCCTGTGGACATGTGTGCTGGGCAGCATACCTGTCATGCTCTCTATACCCCATGTGGCTGGGGGACAACAGTATACCTTAGTTCCTACCCTTTAAGCACTGTGATAGCCACTGGTGAGCTTGGGATGTGGATGCCACTGAATCTCATTATTGGTACCATACAGTTCAGAACCCAGGGCTGCTGGTTGACCCCCAACTAGGGCAGAATGTAGGAGCATTTCTATTGACCATGGCCTCATCTCCTGACACACAGTGGCTGAGCACATCCAAAAGAGGTTTGCTGAGCTCACAGGACGCTCTAAGAGGTTCCAGGTTCAGGGGGTTCAGAGATGAATGGGATACAACTCCTGCTCTTAGGAACTTACTCCAATGGGTGTACCCTAGAAGATGACACCTGACACCATTTACCTTGGAATGTCTTTTCTTCCAATTCAAGGGTATGTGCCTGTACAGAAAGGGGAAGAAAAACCTCTGTTCATAGACAAATGTCTCATCTTCTTGTAATCAATACTGCTGTTTCTCACATGGTGAGGACCTACTACTGGTGTGAAGCCTCGTCAAAAAAAGACCCATTCCTTCACCTGCATGTGTACCCCCACAGCCACACATCCACACACATGTCACTACTCTCTTCTGTATTGAACTGGAAGCCATGTACTCTTGTCAACACATCAAAAGCACAAAATGAAACAAACAATGCCAGTCCTGCTCTTGCAAAGGATGTGGCAGATGTTTATTCTCCAGTGGGGACTAATTGCCTGCGCTCTTTTACAGTGTGGGTGAGGGAGGTGAGGAGGAGAGGGTTGGCTAGGTTTCCTCCTGGGAGGCAACATCATGGTTTCCACATTTGATCTGCTAAGGCAGAAGGATGTGGGGACTCTGATACTTGTGACTGGAAGGGCTGCCTGGCTCAGAATTTGAAAAAGGTATATCATCCAGCCCCACCTTCCCTGCCCACCAGGCCTATGCCACACAGTCTCCTTCAGGTGAGGTGTGAGGACAGAAAGTGTCACCGAGGTGTCTTCAGAGGCCCAGGTGACTCACTTTCCTGACTGTGCTAAGTTAATTATGATAATACACGCCATCTGTTGTGTTTCCTTTGCTCCAAACACTATAATCCACTGCAATCCCTGGGAAGTTATGGTTGTCATCCCCATCTTACAGTGGAGGACACAAGTTCAGGAAGATGAAGTCACTCACCCAAAATCAGCCAGGCAGGAGAGGAATAGGACCAGTAACCTCAGCCACTGGCCTGTGTCTGTGTCTTCACCTGAGGTCAAGCAAACATCTTTCCTTGAGAAACAGTGTAGTGCTATAGGAGCACAGGCCTGTGTTTGTCCTCCCTAAGTGACCTTGAGACATTGAAACTGTCTTCTCAACTCTCAGATGAGGCTACAGATGCCTCATGGAGACCCTGGGGAGGAAGGGAAATCATGTGTACCTTCATGGCTCCTGATCGTGCTTATTTGGTTTCCAAAACCTTTCTAGCCATCACAGACCCTTGAACTGCAAATGTTGGGTCAATTAATGGGCTTAAGAATGGGCTTATTGATCACCGCCTGTGCCTATAGTTAGAGGACACAAAAGGAAAATGGGAAGGACAGGCCTTAACTTTGCAGCGATTATGGTCTTTTTGTGTATAGCAAATATTTTTCATGCATGCAACATGTGAACAGTGAGCACTTGTCATGTGCCAGACACTGTCCTGGAGGCAACAGTAAAGTGTCACAGTCTGGTCAGGGAAGTTGCCCTTCAGTGATTTCAGTTCAAGTTGACAAGTGCTTTAATGGAGTTATGAATCCAGTGGCCTTGGAGCACAGAGAACAAATGGACCAGTTCTACCTAGCTGGGTCAACAGAGGTCTCACAGAGAAGGTACCATCTAGGCTGAATCTTGAAAGATAAATAGAAGGTGTTTTAGGTGGAAAAAGAGAGGGATGAGGGAAGGCAGGGTATTGCAGAGAGGGAGCAGCATCCTGGAAGAAAGACATGGAGGTGCTAGGGAAAAGCAGGATGGGGAGCAGAGAGATCATTGTTAGGAGCACAGTGTGTGGGGGTGATGGGTCAGAGCGTTTGTCTGCAGCTCTCAACAAGGAAATCCGAGTGTCATTCTGCAGGTCAGAAAAGGTCAGTGGGTTCAGAGGATCTTAGATGGAATGAGAAATCCAGCCTCCTGGTTTTATATTCGTTAAACTGTTGGCATGATGGGAAGCTTCAGATAGACAGGGACATGGAATTGACTTGGAAAGCTAACGAATATTCCTGATTGCATCCTTTAAAAAGTTAAACATTTTAAAGATAGCTGAGAATGTCTCATAGATCATGGGTTCTCAACCAGTTCCCCAAGCAACATTTGGGAACATGTGGTTACATTTGGAATTGCACAGGGCCATCTGGAAAGTGCTATGAGTATTCAGTGGTCAGGCAAACTATCAATATGTGGGACAGGTCCCCATAATGAACAAGTGCCTCCCACAAAATATCATTAACACTTCATCAGTATCTATTGTTCAAAGCCAGTGAGGCCTCAGTGGCCTATGAGAAGAAAAGTTTCTTGAAGCAGCTCTGCTGATCTTGGCTGAGCTTGCCTGCATGGCTTGGCCAACTCTGCCCCTGATGACTCCCCTCGTCCAGCGGGCTAGCCTAGGTATTTTCTCATGGCAGTAGTGAAGGTGCAAGAAACACTCTTCTCTTCAGCTCTAGCCTCAGGATTGGGACAACAGTGCTTTACCTGCATTCTGTTAGCAAGAGCACCTCACTAATCCAGCCTGATTCAAGGGATCAAGTAGACTCTACCTTTCTATTAGGCACCAAAGCCAAAGGTAAGGATATGGGGGTTGGGGATTGGAGATGAAGAATTAGAGCAATTAATTCAGTCATCTTCCATAGCACACATCTTGAGAAATAATGCCATAGGGTCATCTTTGTTTTTCTTTTCTTTTTGACAAGCAGGGAAAAGTGCTTTACCATAGCATAATCTGTCAAGGCAATGGTCTTAACAGAGAAGGCTCTACAGAAAAAAGTTAATATATTTTCTTGTTGATAATTACACTGTTGGTTTGGGTTTTTTTTTAAAAAATACCTCCTTCTTAAAGAAATGTTCTGTAACACTGGACTAGGTTGATCACTCTAGCCTTGTAAACTTTAATCTGCATTCTACTATGTGGTTTTGTGTGATAGATAAGACTGATGCCAAAGGGACAGTATCAGAACCAGCCATGTGACCTTTGACAAATTATTATTTTTTTAAAGTTTATTCTTATTTAAATACAAATTGTCTACAGCAAGTCTTCCTACTCTAAGGGTACCGATTGTTGGATTTTCCTGAGTGTGCACATCCATATGACCATTGCTCTGGTCATGATGGAGATTGTTTTCATCCTCCCTAAAGCTCTCTTCTATTCACATTGCACATCCCTTGGTCCACTTTTTGTCACTAAGGATTCACTTTTTTTTTGAGTTGGGGTCTCACTCTGTTGCCCAGGATGGAGTGCAGTGGCACACTCACAGCCACTACAACATCGAGCTGCTGGACTCCATGATCCTTCCACCTCAGTCTTCCAAGTAGCTGGAACTACAGGCACATGCTACCATGCCTGGCTAATTTTTGATTTATTGTAGGGATGAGGTCTCACCAAGTAGCCTGGGCTGGTCTTGAACCTGTGGGCTCAGGCAATACACTTGCCTCAGCCTCCCAAAGTGCTGGGATTACCGGCTGAGCCACCAAACCAGCCTATTTTACTTTTTAATTTCAGTTTTTCATATGTAAAACAGGCATCATGATACCTGCCTTGTAGGGTTATTGTGGAGTTTACATGAGACAATGTCTGTTGGACAGTTGCAGATCTGTGTGCCTGCATCTGCGTATCTGAAATGTTGACTCTTTAGCTCCCTGTTGGCAGGTTAGCCTGCCCTTTTGAAGAGTTGGGGAAAGGGCTAGGTGCAGTGACTCATGCCTGTAATCCTCGCACTTTGGGAAGCCAAATAGAGAGGCTTGCTTGAGCTCAGGAGTTCTAAACAAGCCTAAGCAACATTGAGAGAACACATCTCCACAAAAAAAAAGAAAAAAAAGGAAAAATAAAAAAATTAGCTGGGTGTGGTGACACATGCCTGTAATCTCAGCTACTTGGAAGGCTGAGGAGGAAGGATCACCTGAGCCCAGGAGGTCTAGGTTGCAGTGAACCAGGTCCGTGCCACTGTAGTCCAGTCTAGGCAACATATTGAGATCATGACTCAAAAAAAAAAAAAAACCAAGTTGGGGAAGGAAGGAGAGGCATAGAGCTAGGTAAAGGACTTCTTGACCAGATTAATGAAATAAGATTTTCAGAGAGTTCGAAAAAATAGAAGAAAAAAATGTGGATACTGGGTACTGAGACGCTGATTAAACTTGTGTGAAATGAAAGGAAGAGAGCTGTCTTGTATATACGTTGGTTTTATTTTTCTTTCTAATAAATGGAGCAAAGAGTGAATTCAATAGCTCTAAGGAGAGATGAGCATCAGGTGGCACTGAAGTCCTTTTTAATTTTGCCTGTTCTCTTCTGCGGGTGTTCTTTCTGTGTTATTTGAAGTAATTATGATGCATTGTCTAGGAAAACATCTCTGGTTTGTTTCTGAGGAGTTTCTGGCTAGCTATACATCTGTCAGCAAGCACCAACTTTGTTCTTGGCTAAGAGGGGACTCACTTCTCAGATGGTGAAGGCAGACATCATTTCATCATGATCTTTTTGAAATTAGATGAAACTGCAGGGAGAAATAAAAATGATGATCTTTTCATCTGTGTTTGACCCATGAACAGTGTCCCAATAGATGATCACCTCAGGGGAGCACAGGGCACAAGGGGCAGGCTCATGGGCCCCTTGGACCTTGTCTTCTGGTCCTCAAACCCACTCTCCTACCTTGAAGCTCCAGAAGCAGCTATCTGAGCTGGATGAGGACGACCTATGCTGCGAGTTCCGACAAGAGCACTTCACCGTCCACCGTACCCACCTCCACTTCCTACACTTCATGCTTGAGCCAACAGCCGATGGCACGGACGTCACCCTGGTCTCCCAGCTCTCCATGGACAGGTATGGCCGACAGTCCCTCCCTCACCCATCCTGAACCATTCTCCTCACTATTGCTTCTTGTGTAGAGGATGGAGAAGGGAGAGATGGTTCGGGGGTTAGAATAGTGATGACTGATAAGGTTGGGCTTGTTTGAAGGCAGAGGAAAGGATCTGTTCTTAAGAGGTAGTGCCCTATTCAGGTTTCCTCAGGGAAAAGGAGTGTGCAACCTGGAGCTGCAGTTGCTGCTGGAAAACGATGCTGTTTCTTTCCCTTCTATGTGTATTGATTCAGCAAGCATCTGTCAAGCATCTCCAAGCAGTACTGACGTGAGCCCTGCCCTAATGTCATTTAATGAGCTGCTTTCCAGCCTTGGCTGGGGACAGATTGAATCACCTGGGAAGCTCTTATAACACGTTCATGTCTAGGCTCTCTTGCAGACCAAGTAAGTAAGAATCTCTGTGGTCACCCTTGCCATCGTTTTGTTTTAAGCTTGCAATGTATAGGCAGGACCGAGAACAGGGGGCTAGTGGTATAAACATGAATAAACAATTAAATAGAATGATCATAGTTGCAATAAGTACTTTGAAGGAACTGGGATCAATAATTCCATTGCCAAGTTGGGACCTTCTTTAGGCAGTATGGTCAGAGGAAGTCTTAGAAAGAGTCATTGCTAAGAGAAGGGTTTTCCAGGCAGATGAGATAGCAAGTGCAAAGGCCCTGTGGTGGGAAGGGTGCCTTCACATTCGGAAACCAGTGTGACTAAAAAGTAACGGGATTAGGAAGAAAAGGTCATGAGATAATATTATAGAATATTAGGTGCTCATGAGATATTTGGATATTGTGGTAAGAGGTTATCAAAGAAATTTACACAGTTATATGATCTAATTTATGTTTTAAAAATATAAATCGATTTGAAACCTGAGGTCACTTACCCAGAGCTATCCAGCTTTCCTATACCTGGCCATTCTGGGTGCCCCCTCCCACCTTGGCTGACCAGCTTCCATTTCTGCTATACATGGCCCACGGTGGCTGCCCTTGCCCCAGCTCTCGTCATATCATTTCCCATCAGCTCCCACAATTAGGAAGGAAGTTTAATTGACTCATTCCATCTTTCTAGCCACCTCAGAGATGCCTATCTAGCCTGCTGGCAAGATTCCATGGACTTATTCTAAGAATGAGTTAATGCCTGTACAATGATGCAAATGGTGCCTGACATGTAATAAATGTTCAACAAATGTCAGTTGCTATTAGTCATGAATGATTGAAGAATGAGCAAACACATGAATAGACAAGCACCCAGACAGGAAAAGCCTCTCCCAGAGTTGTCTGGGAGCTCTGGGAAGTGAGTGGAACCTTGCCTGGGGGGGCAAACTGGGAATGGTTCATGTTGAAAATGGCTCATGTAAGTGGATACCCAGCTCTGTGCAACCTGACACACGTGAGTGAATGACCACATGTGTAATTCAGAGGCTTCAATGACTGGTTGTCTCCTGGGGATTTACAGACTTCAGAAAAGCATGGGGAAAAACCTCTAAGACACTAATGTGCAGAGAACTTGCCCATCCTAGCGGGTAACAGGTCAAGACAAAATGGCACAAAAGGGAAAAACATGGAGATTCTGGCACCAGCTCCGGGCATGACCTGCTGCTCTCTAGCAAGGTCGGTCCCTTTTTGTGGCCACAGTTTTCTCATCCAAATTGATGTGATCACTCAGCAAATATTGCTCAAATGTTTTTGCTGTTGTGTGCCAGGCTCTTGAGGGACTAGGAATACATGTCAAAAGTCCCTATCCTTGTCCTCAAGGAGTGTGTAGTCTATTCAGGACCAGGCATTTATTCTCTTTTGTCACTCAGTGACTGTAAAAAGTGCACATTTGGCTGGGCATGGTGACTCAGGCCTGTAATCCCAGCACTTTGGGAGGCCGAAGTGAGGGGATTGCCTGAACCCACAGGTTCGAGAACAGCCTGGGCAACTTGGCAAGACCTCATCTCT
>NW_007222867.1:0-689 GCF_000164805.1 Carlito syrichta | reverse complement strand
TCCTAAATCCCAAAAACTACAGGCCATCTTCCTAAGAGGTAACCACGAATCAGGTTTTTGATGTAGGAATCTGGGTAATGGGAATATTCACATATAGGAAACTTCACTGACTATTGCTATATAAGAATAAGAAATTTGCGTTTCTCATAACCCCAATCCCAAAAAAACTTCAGGTTGTCTAGCTATGGGCTAAACACGAATCATGGTGTTTTCGAGCATGAATCTGGGAAATGGAGTCCTTACTTACAAGCAACTACAGGACCTTTTGCTAAGAAAGAATAAAGAATCTGGTTTAAAGATTCCTCAATCCTAAAAATCTACAGAGCATCTTGGAAAGTGCTGAAAAGGAATCAGAGTTTCGTAGCAGGATTTATCTAATGAATGTCCTGTTATACAGGAAAATACACAGCACCTTGCCAAGGAAGAAAAAGAATTGGGGTTATAGCATAGCTCACTCAGGAAAATCAACAGGCTATCTGCTGTGGGCTAAACAATAAACAGGGTTTAGAAGTTGGAACAAAAGTAACAATTGTCCTCATTTACAGATTCTACATGATCTCTAGCTAAGGAGAAATAAGAAACCCATTCTACACGGTTCCTCCGTCAGATTATCTACATGACATCTTGCCAATGGCAAAACAAGAATCAGGGTTTCCAAACAGGATTTTGGGGAAAGGGAGTCCTCATAT
>NW_007222866.1:0-592 GCF_000164805.1 Carlito syrichta | reverse complement strand
CTATGGGCTAAACACGAATCATGGTGTTTTCGAGCATGAATCTGGGAAATGGAGTCCTTACTTACAAGCAACTACAGGACCTTTTGCTAAGAAAGAATAAAGAATCTGGTTTAAAGATTCCTCAATCCTAAAAATCTACAGAGCATCTTGGAAAGTGCTGAAAAGGAATCAGAGTTTCGTAGCAGGATTTATCTAATGAATGTCCTGTTATACAGGAAAATACACAGCACCTTGCCAAGGAAGAAAAAGAATTGGGGTTATAGCATAGCTCACTCAGGAAAATCAACAGGCTATCTGCTGTGGGCTAAACAATAAACAGGGTTTAGAAGTTGGAACAAAAGTAACAATTGTCCTCATTTACAGATTCTACATGATCTCTAGCTAAGGAGAAATAAGAAACCCATTCTACACGGTTCCTCCGTCAGATTATCTACATGACATCTTGCCAATGGCAAAACAAGAATCAGGGTTTCCAAACAGGATTTTGGGGAAAGGGAGTCCTCATATACAGGGCATTTACACGGTCACTCACTAAAGAAGAATAAGGAATCTGTGATACACTAGTCCACAATCCAAAAAATTCTCAGGGTGT
>NW_007222865.1:0-971 GCF_000164805.1 Carlito syrichta | reverse complement strand
CTTTTGTTTCCTAGGAATATCTACGACCATATCCTTTTTCCCCAGAATCAAAAGTTATATAGGTAAAAAATTCCTTGATTCAGGTAACCTCAAAGTATAGAAAATTCTTGTGGGTGGGCAGGTAGGAATTGAGATGTTGGGTTTGGAAGATTCCACATTTTGGGAAGGCCTTGTGAAGGGGAACCAGGATTCTTGAATTCCAGTTCCCAAAGAACATTATGGACGTCTTTCGCTTGATATCCAAAAAAACTGGAATTCTCGGTCTCCAGGAACTGTCTTGGCCTCCTGCAGAGTGAAGTAGGAAGCTGGGTAATGGAGGTCGTCATATAGAGGAAACTACACGTCATATTGGTAAGGAAGTATAAGGAATCTTCCTTATACGAGTCCTCAATCCCAAAAACTACAGGCCATCTTCCTAAGAGGTAACCATTAATCAGGTTTTTGAAGTAGGAATCTGGGTAATGGGATTACTCACATATAGGAAACTTCGCTGCCTATTGCTATGTAAGAATAAGAAATCTGCGTTTCTCTTGTCCTCAATTCCAAAAAAAACTTCATGTTGTCTAGTTATGGGTTAAACACGAATCATGGTGTTTTCGAGCATGAATCTGGGAAATGGAGTCCTTATTTACACGCAACTACAGGACCTTTTGCTAAGAAAGAATAAAGAATCTGGGTTAATGAGTCCTCAATCCCAAAAATCTACAGAGCATCTTGGAAAGTGCGAAAAAGGAATCAGATTTTCGAAGCAGTATTTATCTAATGAGTGTCCTGTTATACAGGAAAATACACAGAACTTTGCCAAGGAAGAAAAAGAATCAGGGTTATAGCATACCTCACTCAGGAAAATCAACAGGCCATCTGCTGTGGGCTAAACAATAAACAGGGTTTAGAAGCCGGTACAAAGGTAACAACAGTCCTCATATACAGAATCTACACGATCTCTAGCTAAGGAGAAATAAGAAACCTGT
>NW_007222864.1:0-501 GCF_000164805.1 Carlito syrichta | reverse complement strand
GTTAAACACGAATCATGGTGTTTTCGAGCATGAATCTGGGAAATGGAGTCCTTATTTACACGCAACTACAGGACCTTTTGCTAAGAAAGAATAAAGAATCTGGGTTAATGAGTCCTCAATCCCAAAAATCTACAGAGCATCTTGGAAAGTGCGAAAAAGGAATCAGATTTTCGAAGCAGTATTTATCTAATGAGTGTCCTGTTATACAGGAAAATACACAGAACTTTGCCAAGGAAGAAAAAGAATCAGGGTTATAGCATACCTCACTCAGGAAAATCAACAGGCCATCTGCTGTGGGCTAAACAATAAACAGGGTTTAGAAGCCGGTACAAAGGTAACAACAGTCCTCATATACAGAATCTACACGATCTCTAGCTAAGGAGAAATAAGAAACCTGTTCTACACGGTACCTCCGTCAGATTATCTACATGACATCTTGCCAATGGCAAAACAAAAATCAGGGTTTCCAAACAGGATTCTGGGGAAAGGGAGTCCTCATAT
>NW_007222863.1:0-711 GCF_000164805.1 Carlito syrichta | reverse complement strand
AGATGAAAAAACAAGAACCACATGATTGCATCATTAGGTGCAGAAAAGCCATTTGATAAAATCCAGCATCCCATCTTGATAAAAACCCTCAAACACCTAGGTATAGAAGGAACATACCTCAAAAGAGTAGATATCATCTACAATAAACCCTCAGCTAGTAAATTGCTAAATTACAGAAACTGGAATCATTTCCCCTGAAATGATTCCCCGTTTTGTTCAATATTGTGTTGGAAGTTTTAGCTAGGGCAATTAGACAAGATAAGGAAATCAGGGGTATGCAAATAGGAAAAGAGGAAGTCAAGTTAACCCTCTTTGCTGACGATATGATCCTGTACCTCAAAAATAAAAAAATAATATATCAAGAACCTTCTTGCACTGACAAAGGACTTTGGAAAGTCTCAGGGTACAAAATAAATGTGCAAAAGAGAGTTGAATTCTTATACACCAACAAAAGGCAGGCATAAAACCAAATAAAAACCAAAATCCTATTCACAATAGCCACACAAAAATGAAATACCTTGGCATCTTCCTAATCAGAGAAGTGAAAGACCTTCACAAAGAGAAATACAAAACACTACTCAAAAGAAATCCAAGAACACGCAAACAAATGGAAAAATATTTCTACGCTTATGGATAGGAAGATCAACATTTGTTTAGATGACCTTTCTACAGATGGTCATTTTAACAAAGGCAATCTACAGATTCAATACA
>NW_007222862.1:0-439 GCF_000164805.1 Carlito syrichta | reverse complement strand
CTTGCACTGACAAAGGACTTTGGAAAGTCTCAGGGTACAAAATAAATGTGCAAAAGAGAGTTGAATTCTTATACACCAACAAAAGGCAGGCATAAAACCAAATAAAAACCAAAATCCTATTCACAATAGCCACACAAAAATGAAATACCTTGGCATCTTCCTAATCAGAGAAGTGAAAGACCTTCACAAAGAGAAATACAAAACACTACTCAAAGAAATCCAAGAACACGCAAACAAATGGAAAAAATATTCTACGCTTATGGATAGGAAGAATCAACATTGTTTAAGATGACCATTCTACAGATGGTCATTTTAACAAAGGCAATCTACAGATTCAATACAATACCCATCAAATTAACAACATCATTCTTCTCAGACCGGAAATGATAATACAGAAATTCATATGGAAACATAAATGACCATGAATAGCCAAAACAAT
>NW_007222861.1:0-699 GCF_000164805.1 Carlito syrichta | reverse complement strand
ATCATCAGGGAAATGCAAATCAAAACCACATTGAGATACTACCTAACCCCAGTAAGAATGACCATCAATAATTAAAACAAACAACGATGCTTTTGAGGATGTGGAGAAAAAGGAATGCTTCTAATTGCTGGTGGGAATGCAAACCTGTGCAACCTCTTTGGAGGCAGTGTGGCGATTTCTGAATAAATTAGAAATGGGTCTTCCATATGACCCAGTAATCCCTTTATTGGGAATATACCCAGAGGTACTCAAGTCATTCTACCTAAAAGAAACCAGTAGTCACGTTTGTTGCATCTTTATTTACAATAATAAAAACATGGAACAAAACATGTTGCCCATTGAAGCTGAACTGGATAAAAAAAGGGGCACATATGCACAATGGAATATTATGCAGTCATAAAGAAGGGCAAATATATGGACTTCGCAGCAACTTGGATGGATTTAGAGTCTATCATACTCAGTAATCTATTACAGAAATAAAGAACAAAATACCATATGTTCTCACTCATAAGTGGACCTTGAAAAATTATCATAAGACTATAAAAGAAGGAATTGGCAGTAGCGGGAAACTGTCAGAGGAAGGGGTATGGGATTGGCAGTTGTGGGGATTGCCAGGTGAGGAAGGGGCACAACTCATCTCAAGGATACCTGCATAATGAACATTTTTATACCTAACCCTGAATTGTACCCCACATCTTT
>NW_007222860.1:0-1037 GCF_000164805.1 Carlito syrichta | reverse complement strand
AAATGTTGACTTAAGAAAAACACCCTCTGTGGTTGAAATTGTTAAAGGTCAACCTTATTGTGAGTGCAAAAAGGATGTACATGGGTGTTTGGTTAGCAACATAAGATACATTTGTGGGTACAGGGCCGAGTGGAAAACCTATATAAGCTTGTGAAAAATAATAAAAATTGACAGAGTCTTGAACTCTCCCCAGGAAGAGGATTCCTGTTGTTTTCGTCTTTTCCTTTTCACCACTTCCCGATTCTCCCGTCTCAAGCCCTGACTCTCTCCTGGAGCTGGACTCCAGCAAGCAACTTTCTATTTTGCATATATTGACAATTTTATTTCTCAAAATAATTTTTTAATAGATATTTATATGGTCCTCCTTTTTGTATAGATGAGGCTAAGGAGTCTCAGAAGGGATTAGTAACTCATCCAACATCCTGCAGCTGGTAAACCTTAGGAAGTGGTTGGTGCTATTGAGATTAAAGCAGTGAGGTGTTAGATAATTGAGGGTAAGGAAAGTGATCTTACACAAGGTGGCCTACGAGTCACTGATGTTTGAAGGTAGGTGAGACATGAAAGAGAAAAATAGGCAAATCTGGCAGAAGAGCATTCCAAGCAAAGGAATGAGGGGTGAGGAGACATCTTGCTTGACATGTCAAAGAAAGAGGCTGGTGGAGAGGAGAGCCCTGGGCAAGCAGAGGAGGCAAGAGGTGAGGCAGGAAAGGTTGCAGAGGGAGATCATGCAGGGCCTTGAATGCCTTCTTTAGAAGTCTGGGATTAGGTCTGCTTGTGAGAAAAGATAAAGATTTCTGATCAGTGAGAAAGTATGACATGATTTTTGCTTCACTGGTCTCTTTGGCTGCTGTGGGCATGGAGGAGGAACAGATACAGGAGGTTGTTCCATGCCCAGGAAGAAGGTAAGGATAGTGCCATGGGGTGGTGTTAGAGAAAGCAGTAAGCTGTGGCTGGATTTGGTGTATTTTGAGTGTGAGGAAGCAGATAATACTTAGAGAAGAATATTCCCACCAATAACATACAAAAAAGAGGGCCCC
>NW_007222859.1:0-2047 GCF_000164805.1 Carlito syrichta | reverse complement strand
AGACAGGAAGTGGAAACTGTGAATCTCTTAAGGCTTTGACCTAGAAAGACAGCATTATTTCTGGCTATTTGCCAAAATATAAGAAGAGGAAAAATAGACCTCCAGAAATTTTGTGGCTGTCCTTAATCTAACATATCTGCATAAAAATATTATTATTGGTGACCTACTAAAGACTGGAGCATGTAGAGATACCCACTGTAACAAGCAGAAGAACACATAAATAGGGTGGTGTTGAGGAATGTGAGGAGATAATTTTGAGAGAGACACATTTAGACAGGCTGTGAAGAGCTTTTCATATCCATGTATTCTGAGCTTTACAATCTTTTATCTTCAGATTATTGACCTGAGTGTTTCTGCATTTAGAAAACTCAATAGGGTGGCAGTGTGGAGGACTGACTAGTGTTAAGTGACATTAGAAACAGCATGAATGGGCAAGAATTCTTATAATAGTTTATGAGAAAGATGGTAAGTTCCAGAAATTGGAGAAGGAGACTAGAAAAAAATGGTTTTCAGTGAAATTTCAGATATAGATTTAGAAGGACCAGGTTGTATAAATGAATGTATAATTAGGAGATAAGAAACAACCAGGGTGGCCCTAGTTTCCAGTCTAAAAAGTGAGAGAAAATATAAAGTACAGAAAAAAAATCAGGCAGGGAATAAAGAAAGAAGACGATTGGTTTAATTTAGGACATGCCTTATTTGAGATACATCTGGTATTATTAGGTTAAGAAGGCTAATAAACAAGTGGTTATATGAATAATACATTCAAAAAAAGGTTAGGTATGAAATACTTAAATTTGTAGTAATCAAACTTTAAGTGCTCATTAAAACTAGAGGAATAAATAAAATCAACAAGAAAGAAACCCTTTGTTATTAAAAGAAAAAACCCGAAGGTAGAAACGGAACAAAAAGACTTAATCATAATAATATGAATGAAAGAAATGGCAAAGGCAGTCAGAAGTAGGGAAAGTATCTTTGGATCTCACTCATTAGAAAGAGAAAATGTCATCTCATCCGTGTCACAAAGAAAGTTGGATGAATAATATATTATTTCTTAAACGACTTTTTTTGTGATCCAAATGTTTATTCAAGCATATATCGATGAGGAGGAAGGCATAACACTTGACTTAGCCTTCTCAGCATTGTACATCTGCAACAGATGGAGGTACTCCAAGGTGGTAAATGCAGGAATAGTTAAAAACATTGTTATTATGCTAAAGCTATAATAGTTTTCAAAAGGCTGTAAGAGTCTGATATTTCTTCATATAGTATATGCCTGGTTTAGCCCTTCTAGAATAGCCACTTTCCTTGAATAGCTCCTTTCATTTTTAGCTATCAGGATCACTTATGGAGCCATGAAGGCATTAATTCATTTCAAGATCTAATAGGGTATATAAATTGTGCTGAGCCAAAAATTCAGGAAAAATGTTGTGACTTAAGTTAAAATGCTTTCTTTAAACTTTCATGAAGTTAAAGGGCTTTCTTTAAACTGTGCCATAAGTCTTGGATCATGCACTGTTTGGAATTTAAATATTGACTTTAAATACCAGTAATGAAGACATCTCAAGATCTTTTTTAGAGTTTTCTTTTTTTCATGTCTCCTGTGAAACTATTTGGAAGAAATCATTTTCACTTGGTTCTCTCTGAGCCATAAAATCATAGAAATAAGAATATCTACTGATAAGTTCCTGGTAAAACTGAATGTGAACAACTTTTAACAGAACATCTATGGTTGGCTATGGGTAATGACTACAAGGGGCTGGAAACCAGGTCTGATTTTCAAAAGATGGAGTTATGTAGACTAATTTCCCTGACACAACTTTAGGAAGTTATGTAGTGACAACTAAAAGTTTCATCAGTGGCATTGCTGTGAGCACTTTTTAAAGGTGAGAAAGAAGGAGATAAATTGATCTTTTCGTTTGGGTATATGAACAGTTAAAGGAGGTAAGAAATACTGCAAAAATCTTTGCAATGAGAACTACAAAACACTGCTCAAAAAATCAAAGATGACACAAACAAATGGGAAAAAAACCCATGCTCAAGGATT
>NW_007222858.1:0-653 GCF_000164805.1 Carlito syrichta | reverse complement strand
AAATTTTTTTCCTCCCAAGATTGAGAAGAAAGAAAGGAAGTCTGTTCTCAACACTTATATTCAATATTGGAGATCTAGGCAAAGTAATAAGGCCCAAACAACAAACAAATAAAAGCCACAGTATTTTGAAAGAATAAAACCCTGTCATTAATTGAAGATGTCACAAATCTCAAAGAATTTACAAATATGTTAACTCCAATTAAGTAAAATTAAAACAGCATGATATAAATTCAATATAAAATAAATGGTATTTTATTTAATGAGAGCAAATTAAAATTTAAAGATTTTATTTTAAAAAGCTTTAAAAACCTTGAACTACTTGGGAATAAGTCAAACAAAGTATTTGCAAAATTTGTATACTGGAAACTACAAAATTAAAATATACATGAAGAGAGAAGAGATATACCATGTTTATTAATTCTAAAACTCAGTATTTTAAAGTTTTTTTTAATCACTACATTGTTCTATGGATTCAATACAAATACAATAAAAATTACAGCACAGCAGGGATATATATTCATAAATAAATATATATGTATACTGATTCTAAAATGTATAAGAAAAACAAACAACCTAAATAGTAAAACAATTTTGTAAAAAGACCAAGTTCAGAAAATTCTTACCACTTGATTTTCAAATTTGCTATAAAGAGA
>NW_007222857.1:0-644 GCF_000164805.1 Carlito syrichta | reverse complement strand
AGGTATCTTTTTCATAGAGTGATTTGAGTTCCTCCAGCTATATTCTCAGTAGGGGGTTTGTGGGGTCATATGGAGAGTTATTTTAGATCTTTTAGGTATTCAAACTGCTTTCCACAGAAGTTGTACTAGTTTACACTCCCATCAACAGAGTAGAAGTGTTCCTTTTCTCCCACATCCTCTCTAGCATCTGTTGTTTTCTAAATTATTGATGATGGCCATCCTGACTGGAGTTTGGTGGTATCTCAGTATGGTTTAAATTGGCATTTCTTTGATGACTAGTGAGGCTGAGCATATTTTCATGTATCTGTTAGTTGCTTGTACGTCTTCTTGAGAAGTGTCTATTCATATATTTTGCCCACTTTGTAATGGGGCTGTTTTTTGTTTTATTTTGTTTTATTTTTCCTTTTCAGCACATTTGAGTTGCTTGTAGATCCTGGACACTGGGCTTTTGCCAGATATACAGTTGGCAAATATTTTTTCCCAGTCTGTGGGCTATCCCCCAACTCTCTTGATGGGGAGTTTCTTTGGTTTTTGCAGAAGCTTTTCAGTTTGATGAGGTCCCACTTGTCTATCTTGCCTCTTATGACATGGGCACTTGGGGTTTTGTTCAGGAATTGATTGCCAGTTCCAATTTCCATAAGGGC
>NW_007222856.1:0-626 GCF_000164805.1 Carlito syrichta | reverse complement strand
ATTTTAGATCTTTTAGGTATTCAAACTGCTTTCCACAGAAGTTGTACTAGTTTACACTCCCATCAACAGAGTAGAAGTGTTCCTTTTCTCCCACATCCTCTCTAGCATCTGTTGTTTTCTAAATTATTGATGATGGCCATCCTGACTGGAGTTTGGTGGTATCTCAGTATGGTTTAAATTGGCATTTCTTTGATGACTAGTGAGGCTGAGCATATTTTCATGTATCTGTTAGTTGCTTGTACGTCTTCTTGAGAAGTGTCTATTCATATATTTTGCCCACTTTGTAATGGGGCTGTTTTTTGTTTTATTTTGTTTTATTTTTCCTTTTCAGCACATTTGAGTTGCTTGTAGATCCTGGACACTGGGCTTTTGCCAGATATACAGTTGGCAAATATTTTTTCCCAGTCTGTGGGCTATCCCCCAACTCTCTTGATGGGGAGTTTCTTTGGTTTTTGCAGAAGCTTTTCAGTTTGATGAGGTCCCACTTGTCTATCTTGCCTCTTATGACATGGGCACTTGGGGTTTTGTTCAGGAATTGATTGCCAGTTCCAATTTCCATAAGGGCGTCTCCTGCATTTTCTAAGGTTCCTATAGTTTGAGGTTTTGTGTTTAGGTCTTTGATCCAT
>NW_007222855.1:0-633 GCF_000164805.1 Carlito syrichta | reverse complement strand
TCTCACACTTTCAAACACTCTAACAGATGTCAAATAAATGCATCACTGTGATCCACTGGGGAGAGCTGAAAGAGAGGAATTACCTCTAGTATAGCACAAAATGTAAACTCAAAGCCAAGTGGGAAACAAATACATGGCATTCTGGGAAAAATCAGAACTGTCTGGAAGCTTTAGAGGGAGCACCTTCAAGTCTGCTGGATCCTGCAATAAAAAAAATGTCAAATGTATCCAGGATTCTATTCACACAAATGTCCACAGTAAAACCACGCAAAAGTAGATTAAGACAATCCATGAGAAGAAAACACAGAATATGTCAATGTCAAGTAAACTTTTTAAAATGACTGTCAGTCAAAAATATGTATATATGAAAAAGAAAGTCAAGTGTTTATTAATCACTGAAGATTCTAATTGTTTTCATGACTTAATGAAGTCACCCTATCATCTGTTGCCGGTGGAAGGATGAGATAATGTAGAGCAGTACACCTTCTTAGCAGCATCAAAGGGTTCTTCTTCATGTGGAGTGTTTGGATCTAACGTTTGCTCACATGTGGGAATTGATTGAAGGCTGTTGCTTCTCTGTCATGGTCATTCAAGTTAGAAATTGCTTCTTTGACCTAGAACTCTTCAAATTAT
>NW_007222854.1:0-429 GCF_000164805.1 Carlito syrichta | reverse complement strand
CCTCTCTATTCCATTCCTCTACATTCCATTCCTTTTTATACCATGCCATTTCACATCGTTCCATTCTTCACCATTATGTTCCAATCCATTCCCTTCCACTCTATTTTATTTCATTTCTCTCTATTCCATTCGATTCAACTCCATTCCTTACCATTCCTCTCCATTCCATTCCATTTTTCTCCATTACATTACATTCCATTTCTCTCTATTGCATTCCATTCCATTCCATTCTTCTCCATTCCCTTCCTCTTCATTACACTCCATTTCTTTCCAGTCCATACCTGTCATCTGCATTCCATTCCCTTCCTTTCTCTTCATTTCATTCATTTTCATTCCATTCTGATAAATTCCATTCCATGTTACTAAATTCTTTCCATTCATTACCTTTGAATTCCTCTACATTCCATTCCATTCCACTCCATTCCATTC
>NW_007222853.1:0-731 GCF_000164805.1 Carlito syrichta | reverse complement strand
CATTGCATTCCCTTCCATTCCATTCCTCTCTCTTCCATTCCCTTCTATTCCTTTTCTCTCTATTCAATTCCAATCCATTCCATCCCTCTCCAATCTATTCCTCTCCATACTATTCCTCTTTCTTCCATTCCATTCCTTTCTATTCCATTCCATACCTATCTATTTCTTTCAATTCCATTCCATTCCATTCTATTCCTATCATTTCATTCCTCTCTATTTCAATGCATTCCACTATATTACATTCCATTGCATTCCTCACCATTCTTTCCATTCCATTCCTCTCGATACCATTCCATTCGATTCTTTTCCATTCATGTCCATTCCATTCCATTCCTCGCTATTCCATTCTATTGTATTCCTTTCCACTAAATTTCTCTCCTTTCCATTCCATTCCTATCCATTAAATTCATCTCCAATCCATTCCTCTCCATTCCATTCCTCTTCATTCCATTGCCTTCCATTTCATTCCATTCCTCACCATTACTCTCCACTCAATTTCATTGCATTCCATTCCTCTCCATTCATTCCTCTCCATTGCACTGCTTTCTATTCTATCCCTCTTCTTTCCATTTCTTTACATTCTATTCCATTCCATTCCATTCCTCTCCATTCAATTTCACTATATTTCATTCCATTCCATTCAGTTCTATCCATTCCATTCTCTTCCCTTGAATTGCTCTCCATTCCATTACTCTACATTCCAATCCATTCCAGTCCATTGTAACCCATTC
>NW_007222852.1:0-690 GCF_000164805.1 Carlito syrichta | reverse complement strand
CATTGCAGTCTATTCCAATCCTCTCCTCTCCATTCTATTCTTCTCCATTCCACTCAATTCCATTCTATTCCTTTCAACTCCATTCCTCTCCATTTTGTTCCTCTCCATTCTATTCCTCTCCATTCCACAACTCTCCACTGTATTCATCTCCATTCCATTCAATTCCAAGCCATTCCATCCTATTCTTTTCCATTCAATTCTGCTCCATTCCATTACTCCCCATTCTATTTATGTCTATTGCATTCCAATACATTCCATTCCAATCCTTATGTCAACTTTCCTTTCTTTTCTAATCCATCCCTATCCATTTCATTCACTCCATTCCATTCCACTCCATTCCATGCGATTCCCCTGCATTCCATTCGTCTCCATTCCATGCCATGACTCTTCGCTCTATTCTTCTCCATTACATTCCAATCCATTCCATTCCTCTCCATTCCTTTTGATTTCATTTTTTTTCCATTTGTATCTATTCTATTCGATTTAATTTCATTCTTCTCTATTCTTTCCCATTCCATCTCATTCCTCTCCATTCCTCAAAATTCCATTCCTATCCATTGCATTCCATTTCTCTCTATTTCATTCAACTTCACTGCATTCCATTCCCTTCGTTTTCTCTCCATTACATTTGTTTCCATTCCATTCCTGAAAATTCCTTTCCATCTTTTTCAATTCTGTTCCAATCCTTAC
>NW_007222851.1:0-420 GCF_000164805.1 Carlito syrichta | reverse complement strand
AAACACCCGGTAGGTGGGGGATGCCCCTCATCCACCTGGCTTTGTGTTCACGTGAAAGTCTTGTGATTTAACCTGTGAAAATTTGGGATAAAAGACTTACGGTTTGTCCCATTAAACAGCTTCTGCACTAGACAGAGTCCAGTCTCTTTCTTTGTTATCTATCCCTTCCAGTTTCGCCGATGCCGCCACATCTTTCCAGGGACTCCCCAAAACCTGCAGGGGTTGGCCCCCCGCAGGTCAGGGTAGACTCCATAATTGATGTGGCCATCTCTGACAGCAAGGCAGTGGCTGTCAACTCAGTTGTCATAGAGGAAGGTACTTCACCAATTAGTCTCATATTTCCCACTATGGGAATATTGGTATTGTTTTCAGTTGCCATATTTCAAGTCACTGTAGCAAAGCCCAGAGAGCTAATCATGA
>NW_007222850.1:0-779 GCF_000164805.1 Carlito syrichta | reverse complement strand
AGCGTTTCTATAGTGCAGGTAAAATAGCTTAGGACAGAAAGGGACTACGATTTAAGTTAGTTACTAGATTTGTGTATGCACAAGCTTTATAAGTTATTGATTATTACAATATTATGATGTTAGAATTGTTGTATTGCTTTTGAGGAACATTAACCAAGCATAAGGAACAGTGAGATAATTTTGTGATTGTCCTTCCTCATGCTTGGGAAAATGCCTGGTGGGTGGGGGATGCCCCCCATCCACCTGGCTTTGTATTCACATAATAGTCTTGTGATTTAGTTGAGACTGTCCTTCCTCATGCTTGAGGAAACACCCGGTAGGTGGGGGATGCCCCTCATCCACCTGGCTTTGTGTTCACGTGAAAGTCTTGTGATTTAACCTGTGAAAATTTGGGATAAAAGACTTATGGTTTGTCCCATTAAACAGCTTCTGCACTAGACAGAGTCCAGTCTCTTTCTTTGTTATCTATCCCTTCCAGTTTCGCCGATGCCGCCACATCTTTCCAGGGACTCCCCAAAACCTGCAGGGGTTGGCCCCCCGCAGGTCAGGGTAGACTCCATAATTGATGTGGCCATCTCTGACAGCAAGGCAGTGGCTGTCAACTCAGTTGTCATAGAGGAAGGTACTTCACCAATTAGTCTCATATTTCCCACTACGGGAATATTGGTATTGTTTTCAGTTGCCATATTTCAAGTCACTGTAGCAAAGCCCAGAGAGCTAATCATGAAAGGGCTAGTCCTGCTCTTTCTCACTAATTATTATAGTGGCTTGACTCTTGA
>NW_007222849.1:0-456 GCF_000164805.1 Carlito syrichta | reverse complement strand
ATTCTTACTTAGCAATAGGCAGTGAAGTTTCCTGTATGTGAGGACTCCCATTACTCAGATATCGAATCAAAAACCTGATTCATTGCTACCTCTGAGGAAGACGCCCTGTAGTTTTTGGGATTGAGGACTCATGTAACCAAGATTCCTTATACTTCCTTGGCAATATGACGTGTAGTTTCCTGTATATGACGACTTTCATTAACCAGCATCCCGCTTCACTCTGCTGGATGCCAAGACAGTTCCTGCTGACCGAGAATTCCAGGTATTTGGATATCAAGAGAAAGACTCTCATAATGTTCTTTGGGAACTATAATGCAAGGTTCCTGGTTGCCCTTCACAAGTCCTCCCCAAAATGTGGAATCTTCAAAACCCAACATCCCAATTCCTACCTGCCCTACCACAAGAATTTTCTGTAGTTTGAGGTCACCTGAATCGAGGGATTTTGTACCAATATGC
>NW_007222848.1:0-784 GCF_000164805.1 Carlito syrichta | reverse complement strand
ATGGTAATGGAGAAAGTTACTTCATCATTGAAAACATTTTCTCCTTTTCTTGTGACATAAGCAATACCTTTGATTTTTTTTTTTTAAGAGAAATGTGAATTAATGAAAACAATTGTCTCTTTCCTCAAATTCTGCCTGGAAACTATGCCAAGGTATGAAATGTTCTTCTGGGCTATAATTACTTTCAGTGAAGTTAATTATCATCCTACCTTACAAGAGCATGGGACTGACAGGGCACTTGGAAAGTTCCTATTTCCTGTTTTTTTTTTTTTGCTCAATAGATTTATAGGTATTTTCACATCATAAAACATCTAAGCGAACACTTCAGAATATGCCTTAAATAATCTGTAACTGCTACATATATGGAGACCTGCACCTATCCCTCTCTTTGAATACAAATAGCATAAATTGTTATAGCTGAGGATGAAATCCCAAGAATGTGGGATGTACCATGAAGGGACAAGAAATGAAACAAGCAAGGGAAAACTAACAAAAACCAAGAAGTTGTAACTTCAACAACTTCAGAAAAGGCAGCATTATGAACAGACTCGCATCTTAGAAAAACCACTTTTTTGTCACTGTGAAAATGTTACTGTAAATAACTAAGGAAATCATATTTATATTATATATTACATTAGTTGACAGCATTTGAGTCAAAGCTGACATAGTGGAAGTGGGTTGTGTTTAACCCCTCTTTATAATATATTTGCATTAATAACTAAAGAAAAAATGAGCTGCACTCAAATATGATAATAAACTACCTCCAGCAAAAATCACAAATAAA
>NW_007222847.1:0-987 GCF_000164805.1 Carlito syrichta | reverse complement strand
GGGGGGAAAAGCATTTTCAATTTTTGAGGGGAGAAAAAAATCAGTTTTACTCATAAGTCGGTCTTTAGAGGATGCTCTGGCCATTTTCTATCTCTCAACTCAGAACTTCAACCTTTCAAATTATTTTTTTAAAAGGTTCAAACACTGCAAAGCATCTGATTTGGTGAAAAGCACTTTAAATACCTCTCCAAGTACTCCCCACTGGATCAAAATGTCATAGAAATGTTGTAAACACTATCAGTCATGTTCCAGAGAACAATTTAAACAAACATTGTTTTGCTCTTTTGTCTGGAAAAGTAATTTCTGAAGTGAAGAGTTCAAAACTTTTAGCCCTACATACTATGCAGTAAGAAAAAAAAAATACATCTTTTGAGCATCAGAAGCAGAGTACACAATAGGCTTTGTCTTGTTAAACAAAAGAACATGCTTTTCTTTTCAATCATTTCCAGCTGTGTGATCTGGCCTTCATGGAATCAGAAATTAACAGCATATGGCATCGGGCTACCTGCACAGACTGCATATAAAATTTGAAGTCTTCAAAAAGATTAACGGGTCTAGTGGTTGAAAGTAGAGGGGAAGCCACCAAACACCATTTCTTACACAGAAGTAATAACCCTAACTAAAGAAGGCAAGAAAAATCATCCTACCTAATCAGATGTCAACAATATTCTTCTGAAGTGTTTCAGATCACAGAATCGTTCTACCCCCTAGGTAGTTGCAGAAAACACCACCACTGACTACATAACTGCTTTGGTTCTCAAACAAGGAAGGAATTTCTACCAAAAGCTCCCAAAACAAGTTATGGGTTAACCCACCTTATAACAGACACATCAAAGTCACAAACAGTCAGACCCAAATGAGCCAGAAAGAAGAAAAAGGCAAATGGCTAATAATTCTTATCATAAGCAAATTTCACTAAATCTTAGCACCAGAATGTCAAACTATCTAGGACCTTAGACTAAAAGGTCTTCAGAGGCCTTCAAATCT
>NW_007222846.1:0-2047 GCF_000164805.1 Carlito syrichta | reverse complement strand
GCCAATATATCAGAAAAAAAAATATTCACACTATTTAACGAGTAATAGTCATCATGAAAAAATTAAATGTGTAAGGGGGGCTGGAAAGAGGAAAATTTGGTGTGAGACTGTTGACATCAAGTCCTGTAGCTGGGGGCCTGTCTTTGAGGGGTTTTGATAAGTATGTAAAGGATAGGACCAGAAAGTCATATTACTAAGTGATTTTTTTCTAGGTCAGCTACCAGCGGGTGGCGGGGGGGTGGGTGTGGTATGGTGAGGGGGCCTCTTTTGCTAAGTGATTACATTGTTTGTTGGAAAAAGACTAGTTTAGCAATGGAAATCTAGGGTTGAAGTTTAATATTAAGGCTTGGCTTGGTTTATCTTCAAGAAGAAAGGGATTTGGTAGTCACTGAATGACCTTGAGGTATGGGATGGTTTCTCCAGTCCTCTAATAAAAGATCATGGTTTACCATCCCAGATAGCAAAAACACTGTTACCAGTAAAACAGGATAGTATAATAACAGAGAGAAAAAGGAATACTGCCAAGCACTATATATAAGGAATTTTGGTTTGGAAGCTGTATCTTTTCCATTTTATACATTCCTTGCTCCCAAGTAATGGCAGTCGAACATAATTCTCTATTTTCTTTCTCAGATTTGAATATTCTCTACTCTATAAAGGAAATTCTATAACATTAAACTTGTTTATGCACCGTTTTTATATTAGCTAATTCATTTAAGGATACAGATACACAGACGGCAGTGGGATGACTGGCCAACCCCCACAGATGTACACCTCCAATCTGGCATCCCATAACATTCATAAAATATGTCAACACAGCCTGGAATCTTTCCATGGTTTATGTTATACTATTGGTGTTCATAGCATACTGGCAAAATATTTCATGTTGAAATTCATGGTAGTAAAAATGAAAAAAAGGAATTTTCTCTACGTTTTGAAGCCATTTGCAAAAGTACTCCATCAATATCCTTCACGTATAATAAGCACTTAAATCAACACAAATTGAACAAGAAAAACACATTTATGTGTCTGGGTGCTGTATAATAAATAGCTATTCATTTATTTAAACAATTGATGGTAATTATGCTGTCTTAATGATCATTTTGAAAATGCAATGCATCTTTGCAGTACTGCCTAAAGAATCATAATGTGGTGTGATAGAATCAAAGCAATAACAGAAACATATTCATAACCAATGTTGGTTATTCTGTAGAAATATATTTCTAAAGCAAATAATAACTTTTGGTGAAAAACATTACTAATATCATGTGACTACTAATGGTGAAAAGTTCACAGTCACAGTCAAGAGTAATAACTCCTTATTGGGAGAGATAGATTGATGAGTTTTCATTTTCCTTTCACTCAGTGATTTTTGGCTCTTTGATGCTGGAGGTGTCATTGGCTAAACCCCAACCCAGTAACCAGAGGCCAGTCTTTCATGATTGGCAGTTGGAGAGATCACCTGTCTGGTCCTCCAGAGGCCTCAGGTCTCAGGAAGCTCCACTTTATGTTATTTTTCTCTTTTTATTCCCAAACTTTTGAAGATAAAGTTTTAAGGGTCACTTTTGTTAATCCTTAGATGTCTTATGACAGCAAAAAGAAAGAAGTAGTGTGAAGTAGTGGAAAGACTCAGGCTTCTAGAATCTAATGGAGGCTGTGACTGTTTCCCCAGCTCTACATTTAAAATTGTGCAGTTTTAAGCAAATATCTTTTTTTTCCTGTTAGGGTCTGAAAGTTTGTGTCACCCTAGAATCTATGTGTTGAAATCCTAATCCTCACGATAATGGTATTAGAAGGTGGGGCTTTGGGGAGGCAACTAAGTCATGGGGACAGAGCCCTCATTGATGGGATTAGTGACCTCATTAAACAAAAGACTAAGAAAGACTCCCTTAGTTTCTTCTACCATGTGAGGACACAACAAAAGGTAACTTTGAGGAAGTGAGTTTTCACCCGACACCAAATTTGCCCACACCTTAATCTTGGACTTCCCAGTCTTCAGAACTGTGAGAAATAAATATTTATGGTTTATAAGCCTCCTCTCTATCAT
>NW_007222845.1:0-301 GCF_000164805.1 Carlito syrichta | reverse complement strand
TCCTGGTTACATTTTAATAATTCATACTAAATATTTGGCAACTGCAAAACCCTCGGCCCCTCTCCAAATAAAAGTACAAACGGAAATTTAAAGATTACCAAGTTCATCTTAAGACCACAGTTACATCCAAATACGGCAAGAAGGTACTATTGTTCCGGGAATCTGGCCTTAATTGTCCCGAGGAACCTAAGGGACTTTTCTTACCAGATATACGTTTACAACTGTCAAGAGGACCAGAATGTTGCTGGAGTCCTGAAAAGACTGATTCATAATACCCACAAGCCAAATATCTCCAAAACAT
>NW_007222844.1:0-659 GCF_000164805.1 Carlito syrichta | reverse complement strand
TGGTGATGTGGAAGTACAAACTTTTACATACCAATACTCATACCTCCAGAAGTTTCCCAGGGTTATGTAATCAAAGATTCCTGGTTCCCCCTTAAGAATACGTCCTAAACATGTGGGAACCCCTAATCCCATATTCTGAATACCAAAAAAGAATAACCAGAAGTAGTTTCTGGACTACGAGGTAAACCTGAAGCCAGAGATCACATTAACATACGGCGAGAAGATTCCTTGGATTGTGGAATCCGCCCTTATAAGGAACAAACGGGCCAGATTCTGAGTTACAACTATTAAGAGGCACAACAGGTTCCTTGAGATCGGTAAAGCCCAATTGGTGGTATGCATATAGGACGTAGCTCTGAATAATATGGGAATCATATCTCCCAGATTCCAGATATGCATCAAGCTAAAGTCCCTTTCGAGTCCTAGGTATGAGCACTGCCTTAAGCCAGGGATAAGTTTAACAATTGCCCAGATGTTTGCAAGTTACAGGGAAACCGAGATTCCTAGTTCTTATTTAGTAACACGTGTAGAAACGTTCAAGGGACAAAGTGACCCAGATTCCTATTTCGTTCTAAGCTAAACGCCGAGATGTTTCCTGTTATCCTGGATGTCCAGACTCTTGTATACCAATAGTAAGATGACAAGAATATTCCTGCGGA
>NW_007222843.1:0-7079 GCF_000164805.1 Carlito syrichta | reverse complement strand
TGGGAGTTAGGGGCATAGGGGACTGGACCCTGCCAGACATCAGGGCTGAGAGTGTGGCCCAATGGCATCCACCTAAGGCTTATGTTCCTAGATGCAGGGCCTCTGTCCATGTCTATCCAGGGCCTCCTGCAGGCTCCTGGAAAACCCAACACTCAACTATAGACAGGTTCAGAATGGAGGGGTGGAGATGTCAGCAGACCCAGCTGCCCCAGAACTGTGTCTCAGAGCCTGGGACCATCCCTGTCTCCCTCAGGGTTAGTGCGGGTGCAGCCCCACTTAGATCTGCTTCTGTTGGAAGGGGCCAGCTGAGCCCCCCATGTGTCCCTGCCTCATCTGCTTGGAGCCGTGGCCACAGCTGTCCCTTCAGGCCCCAGAGCCGCTCAGGTGGACACATATCCATGGTTGGTTCCCAAGGTCTCATGGAGACTCTGAACATGCTGAAAGTGATGCGCTCACTACCCTAGCTGGTTGCTGGAGGAAGAGCTCCCAGTGGCTCCCCCTGCCACCTCCTGGGCTCCCCCGCATCTTGCCATGGGGCCAGGGGCCTGGGAGACCCATGGCCCAGGGTGGGATGATGGGAGGCCACTTCTGGGAAGGAGAGGTGCAGGGCAGTAATGTCCCCTCACAGGGCAGTGTCCAACCATTTGCTCACCACACACACACATGTCACTGGAGAGTAGGTGGGGGACACTCATGTCCTGGCATGATTCAGGGGTCACCTGCCTCTGTCCCCTTCTGCCTGGGAGGCCTTGGCCCACACCTCACACTCCAAACCTCAGCTTCCTGTTTGCAGACAAGTGAGACCATCCCAGAGATTTCAACCCATATGAGCCCTGTCCCGGTTGCTCTGTCTTTTGTCCCCTGAAGACTCATTCATTCACTCTCTCACTCGTTCATTCATTCCCTGGGCACCAAGGCCTGAGTTGAGCTGTGCTGGGCACAGAGGGGACTCAGAGCAGCCCTGCCTTTGAAGAACTGAGGCTGGAAGAGCCAAGGACAGGTTCATGTAAAAGGTGTTGAAGAGGGGTCAGAGGAGCCCAGAGGCCTCAGGCTTCCTGGAGGAGGTGGCACTTGAGTTGCATCTTCACTTGAATTGGGGTTTACTGTTGCTGCAGCTGCTTATCCTAAATGCCCTCCTATTTTCCAGTTTCTTTCTCTTTTTCATGTTGGTACTTTTTGTGTTTGGTTTTCACTAGAAGAGAGTTGTGGTGCTCACCTGCAATTCTCTTCCTCATGCCCGCAGTCTAGAACTCTGAACAGTCATCCCTTCCTCCCACAGACTGAGCCTGTGTGGGCAGAAGCTCTGGGATGGCCTGGGGGATAGGGGACCCTCAGACCACCCAGCCCCAGGACCAAATTCCCTCACCCTTCTCAGGTCCAGACTCAGCACCACCTGCTCCCTCCTGCCGGTGTTCGAGAAGGAGCATCAGATCCTCCATGGCGAGGTGATCATGGCCATCAAAGACACCTCCACCCCCTTGAAGATCCTCAAGTAATGGTGCTCAGCTGGCAGGGGGTAGGGAGGGCTGGGCAGGGCCAGCCAGGGGTGGACATGGGCAGAGAGTGTGGGGTGAGGCAGGAGGGGGGTGGGGCATGGGGCGGGGTGGCAGTGGGGAGGACATGAGTGGGAGTGGGTAGGGTATAAGGCATGAATAGTGAGGTGTGGGGCCAGGGAGGGTGAGGTGTGGAGTGGGAGTAAGCAGGGTGTGAGATGGTGGGGGGGTGGGGCATGGAGGGGCGGAGTGTGGGGCAGGAACAGGTGGAACGTGAGCTGGGAGTGCAGGAGTAGATGGGGAACGTGGTACAGGAGTGGGCAGGGTGGGGGTGGGAGTGGGCTGGGTGTGAGGTGAGCATGGACAAGTTGTGGGAGGGATGTGAGCAGGACAGGGTGTGAGGTGGGAGTGGGCAGAGCTCTTTCTCTCCACGTGGCATCCTTCTCAGAATAGTCCTTAAGCCCCAAACCATTAAGCCTCCTTTGGTTTCCTCGGTGACTTTGGAACTGCTCAGGGCTTTTTCTGGTCATTGCCTGTGGCCACCAGCACTCTAGAGTTGCGGGTAGCAGCAGCCTCTTTTGGAAACCCTTCCCAGAGAGAGTCACAGAGATGGGTTCTATCCTGCCCTGGGAGACAAACAAACAGAAAGACAACACAGCAGAGAAAAACCCTCCCCAGCCTGGGGAACACGGGGGCTTTCAAGAGGAAGGGACTTTTGAGTCTTGACAGGAATTAGCCCCCTGTGATTTCCTCAGTGACTTTTGGGGGCATATGCCCAGGTGGGAGGGGGATTGGCCACAGTCCAGGCATCTGAAGGTCCTTATGGGGAGCCACAAGCAGCTGTGACCTTGGGGCCCAGAAGGCAGAGTTGGCCAGTGTCACTTTAATCTGAAAAAGAGCTTGGTCTACTGCAAGATGACAGCACTACCAATTCTGATCCCTAGCCTGGCAACCCTGGGCCAAGCTCAGGCCTTGGGTGGGGCCATCCACAGGTACACAGTATCTTTGTGGCACCCAGATCACATGCACTGGGTGCTGCATGGCAAAGCAGATGTGGACACCACTTGCTGCTGGTGTGGTGACTAGCAGGGCAGAGTCCTAGACACAAGTGCTCCCACCCCTGGGGATGCTGACACCTTCTGCAGGTGGATGAGGAACTCACTGCGAGCATGCACAACTTCACCAGCACCTCAGTGTTCATGGATGGGCTGCCGAGTGAGCCAGGTGCTGAGGTGCTGGTCATGACATGAGTGCGGGGCCGGAAGGGCCCTCCCCATGGGTGCTGGGCCCTCCTGGCCTTCACCACTCTGGGACAGTGCAGACCTGGCCTGGCCCCACTTCTTCTTTCACACCTGACTCTTTGTCCCAATGTGGGCAGTTCACAATGCTCACTGTTCCCCTAGGCCCAGCCAGAGAGGCCACTACTCAGGGACACCCACCCCCTGCCCAGGGTCACTTGCAGTGAGGGATAGGACTGAGTCTCAGAGCCGGTCCTGATCATGCCTTGAGTCTTGTTATTATGTACTGGCAGCTTTCCTAGGCATGGGGCACAGCGCAGACGAGGACCTGAGACCCAGGCAGGCCAGATCAGGGCAGAGCTGGCGGTGACCTGCTCGTCACCCTGCACGGTATCTGAGGCTGCAGCACTAGCCCTGCCCTACTTCCTTCTCCAGCCCACCATTGCATGCCAAACCCTGCTAGGAGCCAGGCTGCGTGAGGCACTCTGAGGGACGTCGGGAATCCCTGGGGCTCAAAGTCGCTCTGAAACACAGAGGATAATGAGGACACAGGTTTGGCTGAACACCTGTGGTTGCACGGGGGGGGGAGGCACTCCCCCAGAAACTGACTAAGTGAAGGCCCCTCTGGGCACCTTCTTCCTGCACTATCCAACCCAGGGACCTGTCAAAGGCAGCACTGATCTTTGGCTTGGTGGCCTGGACTCTGCATTTCTGACAGCTCCAGCGAGCTCACTGCTGCAGCCATACCTGAGACAGTGGAGTGGGATCCTGAGTGCTTCTTCTTGACTCTTATCGATGATACTTTCAGTGGTTTGAATAGTGTCCCCCCCAGAGTCATGTCCACTTGGAACCTGTAACTGTGGACTTGTTTGGAAATAGGGTCTCTGCAGATATAATCAAGTCAAGATGAGGATACGCCAGAGTAGGGTGGGCTCTCACCCATCAGTTGGTGTCCTGGTAAGAAGAGGAGAAGAGACAGACAAAGACATAAGGGAGGAGCCCATGTGGACACAGGAAGGGATGGGGGTGACGAAGCCACAAGCCAAGTGCACCTGTAGCCACTGGGAGCAGGAAGAGGCAACAGGGATGCTCACCTGAGCATGCAGGGAAAGGACAGCCCTGCTGACACCTTGATTTAGGACTCCCAGCCTCCAGAACTGGGAGAGGACACATAGGATGTTTTAAGCCATGAGTTGTGGAGATTTGTTAGGGCGGCCCAGGAAGCGACAATGACACCCACAGCTCTGGCCTTTCATATCTGCTCAGCTCAGGGCATGGCAGCTGCTGTGGACAGGGTACTTGGTCCCTCCTGGAGCAGACAGTCTTGGCCCCACCTGTCCCTCACAGAGTGGCTGGGTGCAATACCACTCACCCTCACCCACTTGGTCTGAAGTGGCCGTGCACCTGCAGCAGGTGTGGATGTATGACCCAGGATGGCTTACCTGGCATGGCAGCATGAGGTGCCCGCTGGTTAATTCACAATGCATGCACCGAGTTTGCTCTTCCAACTGGCAGTGGACCTTCCTGTCCCTGACTCGTCTGGCTCTCCATGGACTACCCAGAGAGGCCCACACGGAGAGGCCCAAGCCCTGGTGCTCCCTTTGAGTACACAGAGTTCCCAGGAGCCACAGCGAGGACAGCCCAGACTGGGGCAGGCCTGGTTTTGGAAAGAAGCTGCCCTGAAGGGACAATGCTGCCCGCCCCCTCCTCTGGGTCGGCCTCTGCCTTGGGCTGGGATGAGGCCCGGAACTCCTATAGGGCCAATGTGTCACCTTGTTCATTGGAGACAACAAGGGGCTGGGAGCACAGCCTCAGAAGACCCACCACCACTGACTCCTGCTGCTTTCATGCCCACCACCTGTCACACCTACCCTCCTTCAAGCAGCTTTTCTGTTGGCAAGTCAAGGTCACTGGACGAGTCTGGGACTGAGTTCTGCTCAGACAGGCACTCCAGGCCTGGCTCTATGGATGGCAGTATTTCTTCTCCCGGCAGAATGGAGAATCGAGCCCTTCAAGAATGCTCCTCTATGCTGCCTCCCTCCAGCCCATTTATTGAGCACCTATTAGGTGCTGCTTGAAATGCCAGGAGAGTGTTGACAACAGAGAACATGCCAGCCCTGGTTTCATGGACTTTTGATGATGGAGCACAGAAACCTGTCCTCAACTTAGAGGACAGCCAGTGTGTCCCCTGCCCCCAACCAAGAAGGAGAGGGATGACACTGGTTTAGCAGTGAGAGGCTATCCAGGATATCACAAGAGCAGTTCTAGTTGAGTCAGGGTGAGCGGGAGCTAGTCTTCCGGGAACCCAGCTGGCATATGGTGGAGGACATGAAGACGGGGGTATGGGCCCCACTCCGGGTGTTTGAGACAAGAGGGTCACAATCCTCTGAATTCTTGCCAGTCTTAAACTCAGTCCTGTCCCCAGAAGGGCCTCACCTGCCACAGGAACTGGGCAGCCTTGCTCCTCACCCCTTGGTGGATCTTGCCCTCTTGGTGGGCCCCCCGTACACAGCGCGTCTCCTCACTAGTGACGATGCCCCATCCAGGAGGGAACCCTCTGCTGGCCTCACTGGCGCATCTCTGGGCCCCCAACTGCCATCGCTCAGAGCCCACCCTGCTGTCACTCCCACCCACAGACAGGGTGTTTTATCCCTGAATGATGACGGCAGAATTCAGTCAGGCGCTTGTGCACTTTACATTTTCTCAAAGCTTCACAAAGAACCCCGCCTCACTATCAGCTTCTTCAAACAACATTCCCATTCCAGCTGACACACAAAGCATTCAAAGAAGAGGGAGCCCGCAAGGTGGTAGAACAAAAAGCTCATCTACAGGACTGTGCAGGGCTGCCTGGTGCAATGACCCAGTCAAGCCGCTCTGCCTCCCCATCCTGCCTACATGGCTTTGTCCAGATCTGCTGAAGCCACAAACACACTGGCCATGGTCAACTTGGGGATGTTTTCCTCAGTATCACTCACCTGTGCCTGCCTCCCTTCCCCACCCATGCAGCCTCAGTGCAGAGATGTGTCCTCTGGTCTTGGGCTCAGCATGGGGTGGGAGTCCCAGGGCCCTACCAGGCTGTGGAGGATGCCTAGCCCCACCCTTGTGGCAGTTTGGATCATTTTTTCTTATTAACTGGGATGCAGTGCATCAGCTCTTTTGGCCTTTCCTTCCTGAGACTGAATTCACTAGATGACAGATATTTCTCACAGCATAGAGGGGGATTAATTTTCTCTTCTCTACTGAGACCTCCCCGGTGGGGGACTCTGCCACTGGCAGAGGTGGCCAAGGTCATGCTGTGTCAGTGCCGGCCACGTATTCATGCAAAGCCTCACAACTCCAGGATCACCAGCCCCGGCTCTACTGCTGCATCTTTGGACGTGGACTATAGCTGTGTCACCCTTGGCAGGCCCCTGGCCTCAGCCTTAGTTTCCTTACCTGTAAAATGGGAATAATCATCATCTCACAGAGTTTGGTGAGGAGGAGGGGAGGGGACACGAGGTCAGTGAGTACCCGGCATGCAGTGGGGCCCACGCACATCAGTGGGGCTGCTGTTATTCTTGTAAAACACAGCACACAAGAATGCTGAGACCCTGATGTGTACTGTGTGAGGTGCTCACAGGAGGAAGAGGTTTCCCTTTAGAGAGTGTCCCATGAGACCTCCCCTCCTCTCAGATAGCAGCCATCAGGCTGTGTTGGAAAGAAACTCCCCAGTGTCTGACACATTCAGCAGAGAGGGTGTCCATGGGGGCATATCAGGGCAGGTGACAAGCAGGACACCCGTTCAGTCACAGGCTCCTGGAGCCAATGCCACTCACGGCAGGGCCACCATCCAGGCCCACGGGATCCCTCTGTTGGAAACCACATCTGAGGAGTGGCTGGACATCTCCCTGTCCCTGGTGGGTCGTCATCACCCACAGCCAGGACAGGCCCCACTTCCCCAGTCCTCTGAGAAAGAAAGAGCTTGCAGACCTTCTGGCTCCCACATGGAGGGAAATGCAGGAGGGGTAGTTAGTCCAGAACAGGTGCTAGACTGAAACGTTGGCCTAGAGGGGGCCAGGTGGGTATCTCCTGGCCCAAGGACCATCAGCAATGGATGGGATCATGAGAAGGAAGATGTGGGTGCAATCAGCTGCCTGTTCCCTCTCAGGGTGCCTTACAGAAGACAGGAGGCAGCGACTACAGGGGGCAAAGTGAGGCTCGGGGACGGTGAGACCCAGGGAGGCCCCAGCTGAGCCCGCAGAGGTGCAGGGCTATGTCTGTAAAATAGATAATTTGTCTGTCTCGTGAGATGGTCTGGGGATGGAGGCCATGTGAGTGTGTGTGTGTGTGTGTGTGTGTGTGGTGTGTG
>NW_007222842.1:0-1435 GCF_000164805.1 Carlito syrichta | reverse complement strand
TTGGCCTAGAGGGGGCCAGGTGGGTATCTCCTGGCCCAAGGACCATCAGCAATGGATGGGATCATGAGAAGGAAGATGTGGGTGCAATCAGCTGCCTGTTCCCTCTCAGGGTGCCTTACAGAAGACAGGAGACAGCGACTACAGGGGGCAGAGTGAGGCTCGGGGACGGTGAGACCCAGGGAGGCCCCAGCTGAGCCCGCAGAGGTGCAGGGCTATGTCTGTAAAATAGATAATTTGTCTGTCTCGTGAGATGGTCTGGGAATGGAGGCCATGTGAGTGTGTGTGTGTGTGTGTGTGTGTGTGTGTGTGAAGCTTCTATGGTGTGCTGGGCACCTGCCCAATCCATCATTAATCCAACACCAATGGCAAAAGGCCAGTCTTATTGTCCCCATTTTAAAGCCAAGGAAACCAAGGCACAGAGGGGAGATGGACCTGCCCAAGGTCACAGATGCAGTCAACAGAGACCAACTCAGGCTTGCCGGGCTCAGCAGCATCAGCAGAACCCAACCTCTTCTTCAAATGTCAGTTTCAGACATTCAGCCCCTGCCATCGTGTCACCAAACCTACACTCCAAGACCTTCCTCAATAGTGGTTGAGACCTTTCAGATCACGACTGGCCGCCCCCAAGCATGAGCACCCCCTGCGGGGGATGTTCAGGCAGGACCCGGACCAGAGCATCACATCCCCTGTCCTGATGCGTGCACTCTGGTGGTATGGCTGGACCACCAAGCTGGATTGGGGAAGGGCCAAGGAAGGGCAGGCTGGACCCCTCTTCTGGGGTATCTTCGGAGCCCGAGTGAGGTACCAGAAGGGCCTGAGTAGAAGTCATTCAGGCAGCAGCCTTCTGGGGAGGGAAACATCTAGGCACATGGTAGGCAGTCAGCAAATGCCTGCTGACTGCCAAGGAGGGGAGAAAAAACAGTACGGCAAGCTGTGTGAACTTGGGCAGGTTACTCAACCTCTGTGTTGTGGCTTTTCGTTCTGTCAAATGGAGGTAGACTCACCAGGCTGTGCATGGGACACTTAAATGACTGGTCTCCCTTTCTCTCTTCCCCAAGTCCTCCACCCACCAAGGCTGGGAGCACAAGGTTGAGATGGGCCAGGCCAGCCTCTCCTGCCTGCTCTGAGCCAGGCCTGATGACTCATTCTTTCTCTTGGGGTTGCAGGTTCTACCCAGGAATAAAGGCCCCATGGCCCAACCATTGATGGCTGGGTTCCTTTAGCACAGAGCCCTCCCAAGGCCAGGTTGATGGAGGTGAGGCGGGGGAAGGAGGGGCAGGGAGAAGAAGGCAGGCAGACAGACGCCAGGCAGGGGCAGACCGCACAGTCACCTGACTGCCAGTTCTGCAAAACAGCACAAGGGCCAGAATGGGGCCCGTGGAAGGGCTGTGGCTAAGAGGACAGGGCTCCTGAGCCTGCTGTAGACCTGCTTCCC
>NW_007222841.1:0-9217 GCF_000164805.1 Carlito syrichta | reverse complement strand
CTTTCTCTCTTCCCCAAGTCCTCCACCCACCAAGGCTGGGAGCACAAGGTTGAGATGGGCCAGGCCAGCCTCTCCTGCCTGCTCTGAGCCAGGCCTGATGACTCATTCTTTCTCTTGGGGTTGCAGGTTCTACCCAGGAATAAAGGCCCCATGGCCCAACCATTGATGGCTGGGTTCCTTTAGCACAGAGCCCTCCCAAGGCCAGGTTGATGGAGGTGAGGCGGGGGGAGGAGGGGCAGGGAGAAGAAGGCAGGCAGACAGACGCCAGGCAGGGGCAGACCGCACAGTCACCTGACTGCCAGTTCTGCAAAACAGCACAAGGGCCAGAATGGGGCCCGTGGAAGGGCTGTGGCTAAGAGGACAGGGCTCCTGAGCCTGCTGTAGACCTGCTTCCCCATCTACCGTGGAGGGGGGCATGGGGTCAGACAGAATGCCCCATGCTGATGGAATTGACCAGGCATAGAGCATGGGTGGGCATACTGGGAGTAACTCCAAGGCCTGCAAGGGCCAGGCTCAGCACCCAGGTCTGCATCACTGTCATCCCCACAAGGCAGGACAGACATCTCTGTGCTTATTGCACAGGTGGGAACTGAATCTGGGGGGAAGCTGGTTTGCAGAGTGGGTCGGGGACCAATGAAGTTGTTTACCCTTCCCTCCATTCCCTCTGCTCCCTCCACTCCCTCCCCAGGGTCTTCAGCCACATCAGCTTCCGCTCCAACTGGGAGCTGGTCAAGGTGGACTTCTGGCTGTCCTTCTCCCAATAGTACAACAGGGAGGACTACGGCTCCTGGGACCTCACCAACCTCCAGGTGGGCAGAAGGCAGGGCAGGGGCACATGCAGACCCTCCTCTGACAAACAGAGGCCCCGTTGCATGGCCACAGGGTGCCTCTTCTCCTCCGGGAAGTCACCACAGAATCCCAAACCCCTTTAGATGTCCAGCCCTTCTGGGGTGGGTGGTTTCTGGAAACCTCTTTGTGCTTGGGGCTGCCTGGGCTGAGGTCCCACGCCCACTTGTGGGGTGTGGGTTCACGGGTCCTACCCCAACCTGTGGAGTCCAAGGTGCTTGGGGTTTGGGATTTCAGATCTTTGGGAGGTGACACGTGCCTGTACCACATATAACATGCAGAAGCTTCTACAGCCAATGTGTAACACTCTGGCACTAAGAGGAGTAGGTCAGGTCACCGGTGGCTCCCTCCTTGGTTCCAACCAGGTTGGGGTGGGTTTGGGGGGCTTGGAATTGGGTGGCCCTGTTCAAGAAAGATTGGTTCAGTGACACCCGCTACGGCACAGTATAGGAGACCCATTCAGGGCCAACTTGATGAAATAAAGGGTTGGCTCAACTCCAAGTCAGCAACTGCAAGTGGGAGTTAGGTCCAAGAGCAGGCAGGGCCCGTGGACAGATCTGCTGAGGAACAGGCTCAGAGGACCCTAGTGGCACGGCCCTCACGGGATCCTATCCAAAGGCAGGCCTGGGGTCAGACGACACCTGGGGAAGGAGGCAGGTGAAGAACCCAATCAGACAGGATGGCAATCAGTGTGGAGGGCGGGGCAACCAGGCTGACGAGGGAGGGGTCAGGAGCCAGCACCAGCTCACCAGGCAAAGCAACCTCGTACACCTGTGCCTGTCACCGCCACAGCAGCTGGTGAAGGCAATGGATGGGCTCATCCTGATTGTTCCATGAGGATCTACTGTGTGCACGAGCTCACGAAGTCATAGCTTGGCCCCAGTTCATTTCTGGACCCAGAGGGGACAAAGGGGACCTGAAGGGGCCGTATTTCCAGGACCTAGCCAGGACTGCATACAGTAGGTGCTCAGTGAATGGTCATGGATTGAGATGAGAGGGAGGCTGCCCAGGCTTGACCTGAGACATGCCACTTCCCCTTCTGAGCCTCAGTTTCGCCACCTGTTAAAAGGGCACACCTTCTGCCCTGTGTGCTGCTTGAGGAGGCAGCTGTTACAGGGGCTGGAGAGGTCAGCAGCACCAGCCAAGGTGGGGCCTGGGCCTCTCAGAGCAGCTCCTCACTTGATGTTCCTACTACAGGGAGACCACTGCATCATGGGAAGCAGAGAAGCTTCCGGAAGAGAAAGCTCATGTCCTGGTGCGTCAAGGGAAAGAGCTTCACGTCACCACTGATGTCCTATGTTTGTGAGTGCTGGGACTCAAACTTCTTGTGGTGAGCACTGGCTCCTCCCATGTGGCGTCCAATGGGCCTCCTTCCAACATGGCACCAACTTCCCCAGCGAGGGAAGGACCCAGTACCTTCCATAACCTGGTCTCAGAGTTGCACTCCTGACCCCACTCCCATCTTATTCTATCCCTTATTCTAACCTAGTCTCCAAGTCCAGCCCACTCCCAGGAAGGAGCATTAAGGGATCTGTGGACTTATTTTTTTGTAGAGATGGGGGTCTCACTATGTTGCCCAGGCTGTTCTCAAACTCCTAGCCTCAAGTGATCCTCCTTGCCCTGCCTCCCAAAGTGCTGGGATTATAGACATGAGCCACTCATAGGGGGCAGGAAACATGAGGACTGACTCAGGGCCTTCTGGCCAAGTGACACCCAGCCCCTCCTCCCTCCAGGGACTTTGCTGAGAGCCACCTGACCTGCCACCTGCTCTGCTCAAAAGCTTCCTGTGGCTGTACACTACCCATGGGACAATAAGGCCCACCAACCTGCCTTCCTGCTTCACCCCTCCCCACCTGCTCCCTGACATTCCCAACACCTCCACCTGTACCTGCCTGCCTCAGTGCTGATCAGCCCAGTCCCTGCCTGTGACACCTCTACTCTCTCTTCCCCTGCCTGTCTCTGCTCATTCTTTGAGATTTGCTCACCTCCTCCAGGAAGCCCTCCAGGTTCTTGCTAGTTCCCAGCATGCCTCTGCATCCCCTGTCACTCTAGAAAGCAGATGTTCATTTTGAGGCCAGTCTCCCCTCTGGGACAGGCCACGGACCTCCTCTGTATCCCCCGCAGCTGGGTGAAGAGTAGTCCCTCAGCATGAGGGTCCCTTCCCAGTCCCTCGGTTTCACCCCCATGCTGGTTGGCTCTGATCCTCCCTGTGCCTGCCCTGACCCTGTGACTACTGTTCTTCCCTCCTCCAGAGACTGCGGGTTCAAACATGCCCCCTCCACAGAGTTCGATGCTGACAAGTGCTCTGCCAACTTCTGGTTTAATCTGCTGTCCCTGCCCAGCGACTGTGCCCTAGGCCAGACCTACAGCAGCAGACTCGGGTGAGTGGGAGCAAGCTCATTGCACCCCCAGACCTTCTCGGCTGGGACCAGCAGCTCCCTAACAGAGTCAGGGCATGCGACGCCGAGGCTGGGGTTGTCCCAGGCCCCTGATCATGAAATCCAGGGCCTCGGCTCCCAGCAAGTGAACTCACAGTCTTCTGGCCCAGTCTCAGGGAGGCTCCCTTGAAGTGACTCTGGACAGAGACCACTTGGCAGAAAAGGCCACAGGTGCACCGTGGCTCAACCTGCTGCAGGAACCCGGCCTCCCACGAGAAGCAATACCCTCTCCCATGGTCCTTTGCAGCCTCTGCTGTGCTGGAACCCTCCCCATTTACCAGCGCCTCACGAGCCAGGCCGTTGGTTGGATGCTGGAAGTGCTCACGACCCACCTGGAGGTCTCAGTTTAAATGGCACTTCTTCCAGGAAGCCTTCCTTGCCCCTGAGCTGACCTCTGTGAAAGCACAATTGACAGTTCTTGCCATGGCTCACCTACTTGTCCTCCCTGCTGGACTGTGAGCACCGCAACACTGGGCAGGTGTCCTTCAGTGTGATGTGCACCCAGGGAAGGCATCAGCAGGTGTGAGCAACTGTAACGCTGTTCCTCCCCAGAGACCGTGCACGTAAAGGACTGGCTTCATGTCAAATGTTGGGTCCCTGAGAGCTCTGAGCCTGCAGCTTCTGGGGGCCCCAAACATGCATCCTCTGAAGGTCCAGATTTCCCCCTTTCTCTCTGAGGAGTTTTCAGAAAATCCCATCGCTTCCCCTGGGAACCTGAGGACACGGGAGACGGGACCAGAGACTACAGGCCAAACAGGGCCCTCAGCAGCCCATGTCCTGCCACCTACCCACCGTTCAATTGTCCACGCTCTCAGCCTTACAGCTGCCCATCCATTTATGTATGTATCCGTCTTTTCAACTATTCATCTCTCCACCCTCTCTATATCCCTCTGTCCATCCATCTGCCATTCATTCACCATTTATTCAACCACTCATCCACCCAATCATTCATCTGCCCATCCATCCCCTCACCCACCCATCCACCCACCCCTCCATTCCCTCACCCACCCCTCAATCTACTACCAATCCACCATTTATCCATCTATCCACCCAGTCTTCCATCTGTCAGTCCAACCATGTACCCATCTATCCACTCACTCACCCATCCACCCACCTACCAGTCGCTTACCCATCCATTCGCCCATCCGTCCTTCCATTCATTCATTCACCATATACCTACATCCATCCACCCACCCATCATCCATCTATCCTTTATCCATCCATCATCTACCCACCATCCAACCATCAGGCAGCTGTAGTGGCCTCTCCTGCACACCTACAGGGCTTGACAGGCAGGGGCTCTTGTCTGAAGTATCAGGCCAGGACCTGTATCAGGGCAAAGGATTTCAGCTCGTGCCTCCTGCATGCTGGAGGTGCTGTGGGCGGGCAACTCAGAGAAGTGTATTTCTTTCAAACCACTAATCAGATGGGTCTTCTCAAGGTCAACTTCTGAATGGAGGAGAGGACAGCCTGGGGAGATGGGCACCCCCACACACTTTGGAAGGAGCGCTAGTTTCACACACCCAGCATCCCAGTGCAGCCTGAGGGAGTTTTTGCAAGTGTCATGTCAGATGAGGCTACCTGCGCAGTAGTTGTCGGTGGTCTCTTAAAGGTTTCCCAGGATCCACTGAGCTCTGCCCTGGTCCCTTGCTAGCCTCCTGCTACCCCTGCTCTCAGTCCAGACTCAGTGCCCGCCACAGGGCCTTTGCACATGCTGTTCCCATGGCTGGGGCTGTTCTTCCTTCTCTACATGGGCAGGGGTCATGGCTGAGTCTGAACCCTAGGCCTCCTGAGCACTCTGTCTTCCCCTTCTCAGCATGACTGCAACCCTCAGACTGGCTGCTTAAATCACTTCTCCATGGCAATAACGGCAGCTAGTATTATTATTATTATAAGTAGCATGATCAAAGGAGCTATCCCCACCTCTGAGGCAGCTCCTGCCACCACCAGCCACTGCCTCCTCTGAGCCTCCATTTTCTCAACTCTAGAATGAGGCAGTAACAGCAGTCAGGTGGAGCTGGGAGAAGGATGGAGGTTTAAGCGAAGCTCTCAGAAGCCAAGAGCCGCCTCTGGGTGATGAGGCTGAGCCCCCCCCCCCACCTTCTGATGCCCACCCAACCCTCTCTTGCTGACCCAGGTACTGGAAGGTGGTGTCCAACGTGTGCGAAGGTGGTGTGGACATGCAGCACAGCTTGGTGCATCTGCAGTGCCCTCTCATGCTACACTGGGGCCTGCAGATCAGCATCTGTGATGATGCAGTGGCCGTGCAGCCTGGGAAGGACATCCTGTTCATGGTGCAGCAGGAGAAGGTGAGCAACCACCTCCAGCCCATGCCCTGGGTCATCGTAGGGGCGACTGCAGCTGGGCAGATGGAGGGGACAGGCATGGAGGGCATTCCCTGCACCTGAGAGTAGCTCAGAGCATTGCGAGAACAGCCAAGTCCAGTCTGTGAGAGGAAGCAGGGGTGGAGACCTGCGTCCTGGGTTCTGACAGCGTTTAACAATAAAAGAGGGTCAGTGCGGTGGTTCATGCCTGTAATCCCAGCACCTTGGGAGTCTGAGGCAGGAGGATCACTTGAGTCCAGGAGTTCAAAATGAGTCTAGGGAACATAGCAACCCCGTGTCCATAAAAGTCACAAAAATTTAGCCAGGTGTGGTGGCACACACCTGTAGTCCCAGCAATTTGGGAGGCTGAGTCAGGAGGATTGCTTGAGCCCAGGAGGTTGAGGTTGCAGAGAGTGAGACCTTGTCTCAATAATAATAGTAATAATAATAAATACAAATGAAAGTGACACAGCAGAGAGCAGTAGACCATAAGGGAAAACACTAGAGTGTCCCAGCAGAGAGGGAAGAAGATGTGGTGCACACTCTGGGGTGTGTGTGGGTTTGATTTTCTGAACTTGGTGTAAAACTTGTCTATTCCCGTGGGTGGGCATATTTTTTTTTAGATCTCTACTTATAATGATTTAGTTAATTTGGAAACTCAAGAAAAATAGAAAGTTAAAAACACATATTACTTATAATTTCACAACTAAGAATAAATCTTGAGTGTGTATGTGGATAGATACAGATATAAATACACACAAAAATATAGATACACATTCTTTCATCTCCCGGTCTCTTTTTTTTCCCCTTTAGAACAAGTTGTACATTTTCTTATGATTTAAAAAAAAAATCACATATGTTCACTGGAAAATACACAAAAAATATCAAGAATAGAAACACCACCAAAAAATCCCGGTCTGCCATGGCACCAACTGTTAACTTTTTGTATTTCCTTCTAGTCTTTTAAAATTAATTTGCAGCATGCTTATTTTCTGACTACAGAATAAACTAAGGCTCTCTGTAGACAATGTAAAAACAAAAATTAGAAAAAGTTGCAAGCATATAGAAAATTCAAAACTACAGAAAAGCATGAAGGAGAGTTAGTTTTGACCCTGGGACTCTAGCCTTACAGCCACACTGCTTTCAGATCTCTGGTTGCCAAAAACAGAATGTAGACAGTGGTCGTGTGTGTTTCATATAAATGTCTTTCCAGGCTGGGCGTGGGCGTGGTGGCTCACACCTGTAATCCTATCGCTTTGGAAGGCTGAGGTGGGAGAATCACTTGATCCCAAGAGGTCAAGTCTGCGGTGAGCTATGATAGCACCACTGCATTCCAATCTGGGCAGCAGAGTGAAACCTTGTCTCATAAAAAAAAAAATTTAAAAATATGCTGCCTCGGTAGGGTGGGGCAATGATGACTGAGGTTTGGATTTAGAATGCAGGGGTCCTGGTCTAGTGCAAAGAGGGAAACTGAGGCTATGAAGGACTCCCGGCTGTATCTGCCTAGCACCTCCATGTAGGGGGCCTTCCGTGAGTACTTTCTGCGGGCCTGGCACAGTCTCTGACAACCTGCCTTACAGCTGGGGAAATGGAGGCTGGGACAGTCACTTTCCCAAGGCCACACAGGACTGGGTGGCAGAGCTGGCATTGGACTCTAGCCTCGGGGCTCCAAGTGGCCGGAGACCGGGTCTGGGACTGTTCCCTGGTGCAGGGTCCACTTCCCTACCTGGCCCAGGTCCCTGTGCTGCTTGAGTTTGGCCCTGAGATTCATGCTCCTCTGCGCTGTGAGGGCAGCCCTGGTGCAGAGTGGGACACCTCTGTTCACAGCAGCGTCTTGGGGTGGCAGGAGAACAAGTCTGCCTGCCCAGCCTGGGGCCACCAGGGTCCTTGTAGTGGACCCAGCTTGAGTCCAGGACTTGCAAGAACACGGCCCTCTGCTGCCCCCTGGAGCCTGGAGTCTGAGCACCTCAATCACGTCTGCAGGTCCTAGCAGGAGCCAGGATCAGCAAACCCCCACCCCCAAGGTCCAGCTCCTCACCTGCCCAGTGGCTGTGCCCTTGGCTGGGGCTGCTTTGCAGGCAGGGCTCAGAGTTGGTGGAAGAGAGGAGAACTGAAAGAGGGGCTCCCGGAGCACCACCCTCAGGAAGAGATTGCTGGTGAGGAGGCATGGGAGTGCGGGATTGGGGTGGGCACACTCACTGATGCAGACACACACTTGTGCACACCCAAACGCACACACTTACATAATCACATGTTGACACATGTTCAAACTTTACACACTTAGATACACATTCATACACATGCAAACAGTTACATGCATACATAATCACATGTTGACACATGTTCACACCTCATACAAACTGATACACACATGCAAACACTCATGCACACACAAACTCACACTTGCACAATCACGTCTTCACACATGTTCCACACTTATACACACACACATACAGACTCACACCGATACATGCACTCACACACTCCCATGTTCACATACATTAACACTCACACTCTCATACACACTTGTACACACTCACAGACACACATGTACATTCATACACTCCCTCTCACACTTAGACCAAGATAGTCTTGGAAACAGCAGTGGATTTAGAGGAGTCCAAGTATCATAAATATCTGATCATTTAAAATAAGATCTGATAGAAAACCCAGAAATATATCTCCATAAATATGCCCACCGGATTTCTGGCATAGGTGAAACCATCTCCCTGAAGGAAAGATGGCCTTTTTATCCAATAAAAATGAGCCATGGCCTCAACCTCATGCCTCATCCAAAAAGTAGTTCAAAGGGATCACAGACTTCCATGGAAAAATTGAAAATAATAACACTTTTAGAAAAAACAGCAGGAAACAGTTGGGCTCTAGGGCTGGGAAGAGAGTGGACACTAAAAGCACAGTCCCCAAAAGGAACAGCTGACAGATTGAACTGCATCAAAATGAGGCACTTTTGCTCTGGGAAACATGCTTGTTAAGAAGATGAAAGGCCAGCTTCAGGGTGGGAGGAATCCTTGCAAACCACGTACCCAACAAGGACTGGTACCTAGAATATATAAAGAACACCCAGAAGTCAACACAAGAAAACAAACCCTTAATTAGAGAATGGGTAACAAAAATGCAGAGACATTTCAGATAACAAACAAGCACATGAAAAGATGTTCCACACCATTAGTCATCAGGGAGGCGCAAATGAAAACCCCAGTCAGACGTCATGGTGCACCTGTCAGGATGGCTCCCATAGAAGACCATGGCAAAGCTAACAGCTGGTGAGGATGTAGAGACCAGAGTCCTCACACTGCTGGTGGGAACAGAGAGAGGCGGCCATTCTGGAAAAGGGTTGGGCAGTTTCTTGAAACACTACACATGGACTGGGTTCATGGGCTCAGCCTGTAATGCCTGCACTTTGGAGGGCTGAGGTGATTGGATTGCCTGAGCCTACAAGTTCAAGACCAGCCCAGGCAATTTGGTGAGACCCGTCTCTACAATAAATAAAAAATTAGCCAGGTGTGATAGCGTGTGCCTGTAGTTCCAGCTACTTGGAAGGCTAAGGCAGAAGATTATTGCTTGAGCCCAGCAGGTGTCGCTGGGGTG
>NW_007222840.1:0-8916 GCF_000164805.1 Carlito syrichta | reverse complement strand
GTTCTGCAAAACAGCACAAGGGCCAGAATGGGGCCCGTGGAAGGGCTGTGGCTAAGAGGACAGGGCTCCTGAGCCTGCTGTAGACCTGCTTCCCCATCTACCGTGGAGGGGGGCATGGGGTCAGACAGAATGCCCCATGCTGATGGAATTGACCAGGCATAGAGCATGGGTGGGCATACTGGGAGTAACTCCAAGGCCTGCAAGGGCCAGGCTCAGCACCCAGGTCTGCATCACTGTCATCCCCACAAGGCAGGACAGACATCTCTGTGCTTATTGCACAGGTGGGAACTGAATCTGGGGGGAAGCTGGTTTGCAGAGTGGGTCGGGGACCAATGAAGTTGTTTACCCTTCCCTCCATTCCCTCTGCTCCCTCCACTCCCTCCCCAGGGTCTTCAGCCACATCAGCTTCCGCTCCAACTGGGAGCTGGTCAAGGTGGACTTCTGGCTGTCCTTCTCCCAATAGTACAACAGGGAGGACTACGGCTCCTGGGACCTCACCAACCTCCAGGTGGGCAGAAGGCAGGGCAGGGGCACATGCAGACCCTCCTCTGACAAACAGAGGCCCCGTTGCATGGCCACAGGGTGCCTCTTCTCCTCCGGGAAGTCACCACAGAATCCCAAACCCCTTTAGATGTCCAGCCCTTCTGGGGTGGGTGGTTTCTGGAAACCTCTTTGTGCTTGGGGCTGCCTGGGCTGAGGTCCCACGCCCACTTGTGGGGTGTGGGTTCACGGGTCCTACCCCAACCTGTGGAGTCCAAGGTGCTTGGGGTTTGGGATTTCAGATCTTTGGGAGGTGACACGTGCCTGTACCACATATAACATGCAGAAGCTTCTACAGCCAATGTGTAACACTCTGGCACTAAGAGGAGTAGGTCAGGTCACCGGTGGCTCCCTCCTTGGTTCCAACCAGGTTGGGGTGGGTTTGGGGGGCTTGGAATTGGGTGGCCCTGTTCAAGAAAGATTGGTTCAGTGACACCCGCTACGGCACAGTATAGGAGACCCATTCAGGGCCAACTTGATGAAATAAAGGGTTGGCTCAACTCCAAGTCAGCAACTGCAAGTGGGAGTTAGGTCCAAGAGCAGGCAGGGCCCGTGGACAGATCTGCTGAGGAACAGGCTCAGAGGACCCTAGTGGCACGGCCCTCACGGGATCCTATCCAAAGGCAGGCCTGGGGTCAGACGACACCTGGGGAAGGAGGCAGGTGAAGAACCCAATCAGACAGGATGGCAATCAGTGTGGAGGGCGGGGCAACCAGGCTGACGAGGGAGGGGTCAGGAGCCAGCACCAGCTCACCAGGCAAAGCAACCTCGTACACCTGTGCCTGTCACCGCCACAGCAGCTGGTGAAGGCAATGGATGGGCTCATCCTGATTGTTCCATGAGGATCTACTGTGTGCACGAGCTCACGAAGTCATAGCTTGGCCCCAGTTCATTTCTGGACCCAGAGGGGACAAAGGGGACCTGAAGGGGCCGTATTTCCAGGACCTAGCCAGGACTGCATACAGTAGGTGCTCAGTGAATGGTCATGGATTGAGATGAGAGGGAGGCTGCCCAGGCTTGACCTGAGACATGCCACTTCCCCTTCTGAGCCTCAGTTTCGCCACCTGTTAAAAGGGCACACCTTCTGCCCTGTGTGCTGCTTGAGGAGGCAGCTGTTACAGGGGCTGGAGAGGTCAGCAGCACCAGCCAAGGTGGGGCCTGGGCCTCTCAGAGCAGCTCCTCACTTGATGTTCCTACTACAGGGAGACCACTGCATCATGGGAAGCAGAGAAGCTTCCGGAAGAGAAAGCTCATGTCCTGGTGCGTCAAGGGAAAGAGCTTCACGTCACCACTGATGTCCTATGTTTGTGAGTGCTGGGACTCAAACTTCTTGTGGTGAGCACTGGCTCCTCCCATGTGGCGTCCAATGGGCCTCCTTCCAACATGGCACCAACTTCCCCAGCGAGGGAAGGACCCAGTACCTTCCATAACCTGGTCTCAGAGTTGCACTCCTGACCCCACTCCCATCTTATTCTATCCCTTATTCTAACCTAGTCTCCAAGTCCAGCCCACTCCCAGGAAGGAGCATTAAGGGATCTGTGGACTTATTTTTTTGTAGAGATGGGGGTCTCACTATGTTGCCCAGGCTGTTCTCAAACTCCTAGCCTCAAGTGATCCTCCTTGCCCTGCCTCCCAAAGTGCTGGGATTATAGACATGAGCCACTCATAGGGGGCAGGAAACATGAGGACTGACTCAGGGCCTTCTGGCCAAGTGACACCCAGCCCCTCCTCCCTCCAGGGACTTTGCTGAGAGCCACCTGACCTGCCACCTGCTCTGCTCAAAAGCTTCCTGTGGCTGTACACTACCCATGGGACAATAAGGCCCACCAACCTGCCTTCCTGCTTCACCCCTCCCCACCTGCTCCCTGACATTCCCAACACCTCCACCTGTACCTGCCTGCCTCAGTGCTGATCAGCCCAGTCCCTGCCTGTGACACCTCTACTCTCTCTTCCCCTGCCTGTCTCTGCTCATTCTTTGAGATTTGCTCACCTCCTCCAGGAAGCCCTCCAGGTTCTTGCTAGTTCCCAGCATGCCTCTGCATCCCCTGTCACTCTAGAAAGCAGATGTTCATTTTGAGGCCAGTCTCCCCTCTGGGACAGGCCACGGACCTCCTCTGTATCCCCCGCAGCTGGGTGAAGAGTAGTCCCTCAGCATGAGGGTCCCTTCCCAGTCCCTCGGTTTCACCCCCATGCTGGTTGGCTCTGATCCTCCCTGTGCCTGCCCTGACCCTGTGACTACTGTTCTTCCCTCCTCCAGAGACTGCGGGTTCAAACATGCCCCCTCCACAGAGTTCGATGCTGACAAGTGCTCTGCCAACTTCTGGTTTAATCTGCTGTCCCTGCCCAGCGACTGTGCCCTAGGCCAGACCTACAGCAGCAGACTCGGGTGAGTGGGAGCAAGCTCATTGCACCCCCAGACCTTCTCGGCTGGGACCAGCAGCTCCCTAACAGAGTCAGGGCATGCGACGCCGAGGCTGGGGTTGTCCCAGGCCCCTGATCATGAAATCCAGGGCCTCGGCTCCCAGCAAGTGAACTCACAGTCTTCTGGCCCAGTCTCAGGGAGGCTCCCTTGAAGTGACTCTGGACAGAGACCACTTGGCAGAAAAGGCCACAGGTGCACCGTGGCTCAACCTGCTGCAGGAACCCGGCCTCCCACGAGAAGCAATACCCTCTCCCATGGTCCTTTGCAGCCTCTGCTGTGCTGGAACCCTCCCCATTTACCAGCGCCTCACGAGCCAGGCCGTTGGTTGGATGCTGGAAGTGCTCACGACCCACCTGGAGGTCTCAGTTTAAATGGCACTTCTTCCAGGAAGCCTTCCTTGCCCCTGAGCTGACCTCTGTGAAAGCACAATTGACAGTTCTTGCCATGGCTCACCTACTTGTCCTCCCTGCTGGACTGTGAGCACCGCAACACTGGGCAGGTGTCCTTCAGTGTGATGTGCACCCAGGGAAGGCATCAGCAGGTGTGAGCAACTGTAACGCTGTTCCTCCCCAGAGACCGTGCACGTAAAGGACTGGCTTCATGTCAAATGTTGGGTCCCTGAGAGCTCTGAGCCTGCAGCTTCTGGGGGCCCCAAACATGCATCCTCTGAAGGTCCAGATTTCCCCCTTTCTCTCTGAGGAGTTTTCAGAAAATCCCATCGCTTCCCCTGGGAACCTGAGGACACGGGAGACGGGACCAGAGACTACAGGCCAAACAGGGCCCTCAGCAGCCCATGTCCTGCCACCTACCCACCGTTCAATTGTCCACGCTCTCAGCCTTACAGCTGCCCATCCATTTATGTATGTATCCGTCTTTTCAACTATTCATCTCTCCACCCTCTCTATATCCCTCTGTCCATCCATCTGCCATTCATTCACCATTTATTCAACCACTCATCCACCCAATCATTCATCTGCCCATCCATCCCCTCACCCACCCATCCACCCACCCCTCCATTCCCTCACCCACCCCTCAATCTACTACCAATCCACCATTTATCCATCTATCCACCCAGTCTTCCATCTGTCAGTCCAACCATGTACCCATCTATCCACTCACTCACCCATCCACCCACCTACCAGTCGCTTACCCATCCATTCGCCCATCCGTCCTTCCATTCATTCATTCACCATATACCTACATCCATCCACCCACCCATCATCCATCTATCCTTTATCCATCCATCATCTACCCACCATCCAACCATCAGGCAGCTGTAGTGGCCTCTCCTGCACACCTACAGGGCTTGACAGGCAGGGGCTCTTGTCTGAAGTATCAGGCCAGGACCTGTATCAGGGCAAAGGATTTCAGCTCGTGCCTCCTGCATGCTGGAGGTGCTGTGGGCGGGCAACTCAGAGAAGTGTATTTCTTTCAAACCACTAATCAGATGGGTCTTCTCAAGGTCAACTTCTGAATGGAGGAGAGGACAGCCTGGGGAGATGGGCACCCCCACACACTTTGGAAGGAGCGCTAGTTTCACACACCCAGCATCCCAGTGCAGCCTGAGGGAGTTTTTGCAAGTGTCATGTCAGATGAGGCTACCTGCGCAGTAGTTGTCGGTGGTCTCTTAAAGGTTTCCCAGGATCCACTGAGCTCTGCCCTGGTCCCTTGCTAGCCTCCTGCTACCCCTGCTCTCAGTCCAGACTCAGTGCCCGCCACAGGGCCTTTGCACATGCTGTTCCCATGGCTGGGGCTGTTCTTCCTTCTCTACATGGGCAGGGGTCATGGCTGAGTCTGAACCCTAGGCCTCCTGAGCACTCTGTCTTCCCCTTCTCAGCATGACTGCAACCCTCAGACTGGCTGCTTAAATCACTTCTCCATGGCAATAACGGCAGCTAGTATTATTATTATTATAAGTAGCATGATCAAAGGAGCTATCCCCACCTCTGAGGCAGCTCCTGCCACCACCAGCCACTGCCTCCTCTGAGCCTCCATTTTCTCAACTCTAGAATGAGGCAGTAACAGCAGTCAGGTGGAGCTGGGAGAAGGATGGAGGTTTAAGCGAAGCTCTCAGAAGCCAAGAGCCGCCTCTGGGTGATGAGGCTGAGCCCCCCCCCCCACCTTCTGATGCCCACCCAACCCTCTCTTGCTGACCCAGGTACTGGAAGGTGGTGTCCAACGTGTGCGAAGGTGGTGTGGACATGCAGCACAGCTTGGTGCATCTGCAGTGCCCTCTCATGCTACACTGGGGCCTGCAGATCAGCATCTGTGATGATGCAGTGGCCGTGCAGCCTGGGAAGGACATCCTGTTCATGGTGCAGCAGGAGAAGGTGAGCAACCACCTCCAGCCCATGCCCTGGGTCATCGTAGGGGCGACTGCAGCTGGGCAGATGGAGGGGACAGGCATGGAGGGCATTCCCTGCACCTGAGAGTAGCTCAGAGCATTGCGAGAACAGCCAAGTCCAGTCTGTGAGAGGAAGCAGGGGTGGAGACCTGCGTCCTGGGTTCTGACAGCGTTTAACAATAAAAGAGGGTCAGTGCGGTGGTTCATGCCTGTAATCCCAGCACCTTGGGAGTCTGAGGCAGGAGGATCACTTGAGTCCAGGAGTTCAAAATGAGTCTAGGGAACATAGCAACCCCGTGTCCATAAAAGTCACAAAAATTTAGCCAGGTGTGGTGGCACACACCTGTAGTCCCAGCAATTTGGGAGGCTGAGTCAGGAGGATTGCTTGAGCCCAGGAGGTTGAGGTTGCAGAGAGTGAGACCTTGTCTCAATAATAATAGTAATAATAATAAATACAAATGAAAGTGACACAGCAGAGAGCAGTAGACCATAAGGGAAAACACTAGAGTGTCCCAGCAGAGAGGGAAGAAGATGTGGTGCACACTCTGGGGTGTGTGTGGGTTTGATTTTCTGAACTTGGTGTAAAACTTGTCTATTCCCGTGGGTGGGCATATTTTTTTTTAGATCTCTACTTATAATGATTTAGTTAATTTGGAAACTCAAGAAAAATAGAAAGTTAAAAACACATATTACTTATAATTTCACAACTAAGAATAAATCTTGAGTGTGTATGTGGATAGATACAGATATAAATACACACAAAAATATAGATACACATTCTTTCATCTCCCGGTCTCTTTTTTTTCCCCTTTAGAACAAGTTGTACATTTTCTTATGATTTAAAAAAAAAATCACATATGTTCACTGGAAAATACACAAAAAATATCAAGAATAGAAACACCACCAAAAAATCCCGGTCTGCCATGGCACCAACTGTTAACTTTTTGTATTTCCTTCTAGTCTTTTAAAATTAATTTGCAGCATGCTTATTTTCTGACTACAGAATAAACTAAGGCTCTCTGTAGACAATGTAAAAACAAAAATTAGAAAAAGTTGCAAGCATATAGAAAATTCAAAACTACAGAAAAGCATGAAGGAGAGTTAGTTTTGACCCTGGGACTCTAGCCTTACAGCCACACTGCTTTCAGATCTCTGGTTGCCAAAAACAGAATGTAGACAGTGGTCGTGTGTGTTTCATATAAATGTCTTTCCAGGCTGGGCGTGGGCGTGGTGGCTCACACCTGTAATCCTATCGCTTTGGAAGGCTGAGGTGGGAGAATCACTTGATCCCAAGAGGTCAAGTCTGCGGTGAGCTATGATAGCACCACTGCATTCCAATCTGGGCAGCAGAGTGAAACCTTGTCTCATAAAAAAAAAAATTTAAAAATATGCTGCCTCGGTAGGGTGGGGCAATGATGACTGAGGTTTGGATTTAGAATGCAGGGGTCCTGGTCTAGTGCAAAGAGGGAAACTGAGGCTATGAAGGACTCCCGGCTGTATCTGCCTAGCACCTCCATGTAGGGGGCCTTCCGTGAGTACTTTCTGCGGGCCTGGCACAGTCTCTGACAACCTGCCTTACAGCTGGGGAAATGGAGGCTGGGACAGTCACTTTCCCAAGGCCACACAGGACTGGGTGGCAGAGCTGGCATTGGACTCTAGCCTCGGGGCTCCAAGTGGCCGGAGACCGGGTCTGGGACTGTTCCCTGGTGCAGGGTCCACTTCCCTACCTGGCCCAGGTCCCTGTGCTGCTTGAGTTTGGCCCTGAGATTCATGCTCCTCTGCGCTGTGAGGGCAGCCCTGGTGCAGAGTGGGACACCTCTGTTCACAGCAGCGTCTTGGGGTGGCAGGAGAACAAGTCTGCCTGCCCAGCCTGGGGCCACCAGGGTCCTTGTAGTGGACCCAGCTTGAGTCCAGGACTTGCAAGAACACGGCCCTCTGCTGCCCCCTGGAGCCTGGAGTCTGAGCACCTCAATCACGTCTGCAGGTCCTAGCAGGAGCCAGGATCAGCAAACCCCCACCCCCAAGGTCCAGCTCCTCACCTGCCCAGTGGCTGTGCCCTTGGCTGGGGCTGCTTTGCAGGCAGGGCTCAGAGTTGGTGGAAGAGAGGAGAACTGAAAGAGGGGCTCCCGGAGCACCACCCTCAGGAAGAGATTGCTGGTGAGGAGGCATGGGAGTGCGGGATTGGGGTGGGCACACTCACTGATGCAGACACACACTTGTGCACACCCAAACGCACACACTTACATAATCACATGTTGACACATGTTCAAACTTTACACACTTAGATACACATTCATACACATGCAAACAGTTACATGCATACATAATCACATGTTGACACATGTTCACACCTCATACAAACTGATACACACATGCAAACACTCATGCACACACAAACTCACACTTGCACAATCACGTCTTCACACATGTTCCACACTTATACACACACACATACAGACTCACACCGATACATGCACTCACACACTCCCATGTTCACATACATTAACACTCACACTCTCATACACACTTGTACACACTCACAGACACACATGTACATTCATACACTCCCTCTCACACTTAGACCAAGATAGTCTTGGAAACAGCAGTGGATTTAGAGGAGTCCAAGTATCATAAATATCTGATCATTTAAAATAAGATCTGATAGAAAACCCAGAAATATATCTCCATAAATATGCCCACCGGATTTCTGGCATAGGTGAAACCATCTCCCTGAAGGAAAGATGGCCTTTTTATCCAATAAAAATGAGCCATGGCCTCAACCTCATGCCTCATCCAAAAAGTAGTTCAAAGGGATCACAGACTTCCATGGAAAAATTGAAAATAATAACACTTTTAGAAAAAACAGCAGGAAACAGTTGGGCTCTAGGGCTGGGAAGAGAGTGGACACTAAAAGCACAGTCCCCAAAAGGAACAGCTGACAGATTGAACTGCATCAAAATGAGGCACTTTTGCTCTGGGAAACATGCTTGTTAAGAAGATGAAAGGCCAGCTTCAGGGTGGGAGGAATCCTTGCAAACCACGTACCCAACAAGGACTGGTACCTAGAATATATAAAGAACACCCAGAAGTCAACACAAGAAAACAAACCCTTAATTAGAGAATGGGTAACAAAAATGCAGAGACATTTCAGATAACAAACAAGCACATGAAAAGATGTTCCACACCATTAGTCATCAGGGAGGCGCAAATGAAAACCCCAGTCAGACGTCATGGTGCACCTGTCAGGATGGCTCCCATAGAAGACCATGGCAAAGCTAACAGCTGGTGAGGATGTAGAGACCAGAGTCCTCACACTGCTGGTGGGAACAGAGAGAGGCGGCCATTCTGGAAAAGGGTTGGGCAGTTTCTTGAAACACTACACATGGACTGGGTTCATGGGCTCAGCCTGTAATGCCTGCACTTTGGAGGGCTGAGGTGATTGGATTGCCTGAGCCTACAAGTTCAAGACCAGCCCAGGCAATTTGGTGAGACCCGTCTCTACAATAAATAAAAAATTAGCCAGGTGTGATAGCGTGTGCCTGTAGTTCCAGCTACTTGGAAGGCTAAGGCAGAAGATTATTGCTTGAGCCCAGCAGGTGTCGCTGGGGTG
>NW_007222839.1:0-16477 GCF_000164805.1 Carlito syrichta | reverse complement strand
GGGTCAGACAGAATGCCCCATGCTGATGGAATTGACCAGGCATAGAGCATGGGTGGGCATACTGGGAGTAACTCCAAGACGTGCAAGGGCCAGGCTCAGCACCCAGGTCTGCATCACTGTCATCCCCACAAGGCAGGACAGACATCTCTGTGCTTATTGCACAGGTGGGAACTGAATCTGGGGGGAAGCTGGTTTGCAGAGTGGGTCGGGGACCAATGAAGTTGTTTACCCTTCCCTCCATTCCCTCTGCTCCCTCCACTCCCTCCCCAGGGTCTTCAGCCACATCAGCTTCCGCTCCAACTGGGAGCTGGTCAAGGTGGACTTCTGGCTGTCCTTCTCCCAATAGTACAACAGGGAGGACTACGGCTCCTGGGACCTCACCAACCTCCAGGTGGGCAGAAGGCAGGGCAGGGGCACATGCAGACCCTCCTCTGACAAACAGAGGCCCCGTTGCATGGCCACAGGGTGCCTCTTCTCCTCCGGGAAGTCACCACAGAATCCCAAACCCCTTTAGATGTCCAGCCCTTCTGGGGTGGGTGGTTTCTGGAAACCTCTTTGTGCTTGGGGCTGCCTGGGCTGAGGTCCCACGCCCACTTGTGGGGTGTGGGTTCACGGGTCCTACCCCAACCTGTGGAGTCCAAGGTGCTTGGGGTTTGGGATTTCAGATCTTTGGGAGGTGACACGTGCCTGTACCACATATAACATGCAGAAGCTTCTACAGCCAATGTGTAACACTCTGGCACTAAGAGGAGTAGGTCAGGTCACCGGTGGCTCCCTCCTTGGTTCCAACCAGGTTGGGGTGGGTTTGGGGGGCTTGGAATTGGGTGGCCCTGTTCAAGAAAGATTGGTTCAGTGACACCCGCTACGGCACAGTATAGGAGACCCATTCAGGGCCAACTTGATGAAATAAAGGGTTGGCTCAACTCCAAGTCAGCAACTGCAAGTGGGAGTTAGGTCCAAGAGCAGGCAGGGCCCGTGGACAGATCTGCTGAGGAACAGGCTCAGAGGACCCTAGTGGCACGGCCCTCACGGGATCCTATCCAAAGGCAGGCCTGGGGTCAGACGACACCTGGGGAAGGAGGCAGGTGAAGAACCCAATCAGACAGGATGGCAATCAGTGTGGAGGGCGGGGCAACCAGGCTGACGAGGGAGGGGTCAGGAGCCAGCACCAGCTCACCAGGCAAAGCAACCTCGTACACCTGTGCCTGTCACCGCCACAGCAGCTGGTGAAGGCAATGGATGGGCTCATCCTGATTGTTCCATGAGGATCTACTGTGTGCACGAGCTCACGAAGTCATAGCTTGGCCCCAGTTCATTTCTGGACCCAGAGGGGACAAAGGGGACCTGAAGGGGCCGTATTTCCAGGACCTAGCCAGGACTGCATACAGTAGGTGCTCAGTGAATGGTCATGGATTGAGATGAGAGGGAGGCTGCCCAGGCTTGACCTGAGACATGCCACTTCCCCTTCTGAGCCTCAGTTTCGCCACCTGTTAAAAGGGCACACCTTCTGCCCTGTGTGCTGCTTGAGGAGGCAGCTGTTACAGGGGCTGGAGAGGTCAGCAGCACCAGCCAAGGTGGGGCCTGGGCCTCTCAGAGCAGCTCCTCACTTGATGTTCCTACTACAGGGAGACCACTGCATCATGGGAAGCAGAGAAGCTTCCGGAAGAGAAAGCTCATGTCCTGGTGCGTCAAGGGAAAGAGCTTCACGTCACCACTGATGTCCTATGTTTGTGAGTGCTGGGACTCAAACTTCTTGTGGTGAGCACTGGCTCCTCCCATGTGGCGTCCAATGGGCCTCCTTCCAACATGGCACCAACTTCCCCAGCGAGGGAAGGACCCAGTACCTTCCATAACCTGGTCTCAGAGTTGCACTCCTGACCCCACTCCCATCTTATTCTATCCCTTATTCTAACCTAGTCTCCAAGTCCAGCCCACTCCCAGGAAGGAGCATTAAGGGATCTGTGGACTTATTTTTTTGTAGAGATGGGGGTCTCACTATGTTGCCCAGGCTGTTCTCAAACTCCTAGCCTCAAGTGATCCTCCTTGCCCTGCCTCCCAAAGTGCTGGGATTATAGACATGAGCCACTCATAGGGGGCAGGAAACATGAGGACTGACTCAGGGCCTTCTGGCCAAGTGACACCCAGCCCCTCCTCCCTCCAGGGACTTTGCTGAGAGCCACCTGACCTGCCACCTGCTCTGCTCAAAAGCTTCCTGTGGCTGTACACTACCCATGGGACAATAAGGCCCACCAACCTGCCTTCCTGCTTCACCCCTCCCCACCTGCTCCCTGACATTCCCAACACCTCCACCTGTACCTGCCTGCCTCAGTGCTGATCAGCCCAGTCCCTGCCTGTGACACCTCTACTCTCTCTTCCCCTGCCTGTCTCTGCTCATTCTTTGAGATTTGCTCACCTCCTCCAGGAAGCCCTCCAGGTTCTTGCTAGTTCCCAGCATGCCTCTGCATCCCCTGTCACTCTAGAAAGCAGATGTTCATTTTGAGGCCAGTCTCCCCTCTGGGACAGGCCACGGACCTCCTCTGTATCCCCCGCAGCTGGGTGAAGAGTAGTCCCTCAGCATGAGGGTCCCTTCCCAGTCCCTCGGTTTCACCCCCATGCTGGTTGGCTCTGATCCTCCCTGTGCCTGCCCTGACCCTGTGACTACTGTTCTTCCCTCCTCCAGAGACTGCGGGTTCAAACATGCCCCCTCCACAGAGTTCGATGCTGACAAGTGCTCTGCCAACTTCTGGTTTAATCTGCTGTCCCTGCCCAGCGACTGTGCCCTAGGCCAGACCTACAGCAGCAGACTCGGGTGAGTGGGAGCAAGCTCATTGCACCCCCAGACCTTCTCGGCTGGGACCAGCAGCTCCCTAACAGAGTCAGGGCATGCGACGCCGAGGCTGGGGTTGTCCCAGGCCCCTGATCATGAAATCCAGGGCCTCGGCTCCCAGCAAGTGAACTCACAGTCTTCTGGCCCAGTCTCAGGGAGGCTCCCTTGAAGTGACTCTGGACAGAGACCACTTGGCAGAAAAGGCCACAGGTGCACCGTGGCTCAACCTGCTGCAGGAACCCGGCCTCCCACGAGAAGCAATACCCTCTCCCATGGTCCTTTGCAGCCTCTGCTGTGCTGGAACCCTCCCCATTTACCAGCGCCTCACGAGCCAGGCCGTTGGTTGGATGCTGGAAGTGCTCACGACCCACCTGGAGGTCTCAGTTTAAATGGCACTTCTTCCAGGAAGCCTTCCTTGCCCCTGAGCTGACCTCTGTGAAAGCACAATTGACAGTTCTTGCCATGGCTCACCTACTTGTCCTCCCTGCTGGACTGTGAGCACCGCAACACTGGGCAGGTGTCCTTCAGTGTGATGTGCACCCAGGGAAGGCATCAGCAGGTGTGAGCAACTGTAACGCTGTTCCTCCCCAGAGACCGTGCACGTAAAGGACTGGCTTCATGTCAAATGTTGGGTCCCTGAGAGCTCTGAGCCTGCAGCTTCTGGGGGCCCCAAACATGCATCCTCTGAAGGTCCAGATTTCCCCCTTTCTCTCTGAGGAGTTTTCAGAAAATCCCATCGCTTCCCCTGGGAACCTGAGGACACGGGAGACGGGACCAGAGACTACAGGCCAAACAGGGCCCTCAGCAGCCCATGTCCTGCCACCTACCCACCGTTCAATTGTCCACGCTCTCAGCCTTACAGCTGCCCATCCATTTATGTATGTATCCGTCTTTTCAACTATTCATCTCTCCACCCTCTCTATATCCCTCTGTCCATCCATCTGCCATTCATTCACCATTTATTCAACCACTCATCCACCCAATCATTCATCTGCCCATCCATCCCCTCACCCACCCATCCACCCACCCCTCCATTCCCTCACCCACCCCTCAATCTACTACCAATCCACCATTTATCCATCTATCCACCCAGTCTTCCATCTGTCAGTCCAACCATGTACCCATCTATCCACTCACTCACCCATCCACCCACCTACCAGTCGCTTACCCATCCATTCGCCCATCCGTCCTTCCATTCATTCATTCACCATATACCTACATCCATCCACCCACCCATCATCCATCTATCCTTTATCCATCCATCATCTACCCACCATCCAACCATCAGGCAGCTGTAGTGGCCTCTCCTGCACACCTACAGGGCTTGACAGGCAGGGGCTCTTGTCTGAAGTATCAGGCCAGGACCTGTATCAGGGCAAAGGATTTCAGCTCGTGCCTCCTGCATGCTGGAGGTGCTGTGGGCGGGCAACTCAGAGAAGTGTATTTCTTTCAAACCACTAATCAGATGGGTCTTCTCAAGGTCAACTTCTGAATGGAGGAGAGGACAGCCTGGGGAGATGGGCACCCCCACACACTTTGGAAGGAGCGCTAGTTTCACACACCCAGCATCCCAGTGCAGCCTGAGGGAGTTTTTGCAAGTGTCATGTCAGATGAGGCTACCTGCGCAGTAGTTGTCGGTGGTCTCTTAAAGGTTTCCCAGGATCCACTGAGCTCTGCCCTGGTCCCTTGCTAGCCTCCTGCTACCCCTGCTCTCAGTCCAGACTCAGTGCCCGCCACAGGGCCTTTGCACATGCTGTTCCCATGGCTGGGGCTGTTCTTCCTTCTCTACATGGGCAGGGGTCATGGCTGAGTCTGAACCCTAGGCCTCCTGAGCACTCTGTCTTCCCCTTCTCAGCATGACTGCAACCCTCAGACTGGCTGCTTAAATCACTTCTCCATGGCAATAACGGCAGCTAGTATTATTATTATTATAAGTAGCATGATCAAAGGAGCTATCCCCACCTCTGAGGCAGCTCCTGCCACCACCAGCCACTGCCTCCTCTGAGCCTCCATTTTCTCAACTCTAGAATGAGGCAGTAACAGCAGTCAGGTGGAGCTGGGAGAAGGATGGAGGTTTAAGCGAAGCTCTCAGAAGCCAAGAGCCGCCTCTGGGTGATGAGGCTGAGCCCCCCCCCCCACCTTCTGATGCCCACCCAACCCTCTCTTGCTGACCCAGGTACTGGAAGGTGGTGTCCAACGTGTGCGAAGGTGGTGTGGACATGCAGCACAGCTTGGTGCATCTGCAGTGCCCTCTCATGCTACACTGGGGCCTGCAGATCAGCATCTGTGATGATGCAGTGGCCGTGCAGCCTGGGAAGGACATCCTGTTCATGGTGCAGCAGGAGAAGGTGAGCAACCACCTCCAGCCCATGCCCTGGGTCATCGTAGGGGCGACTGCAGCTGGGCAGATGGAGGGGACAGGCATGGAGGGCATTCCCTGCACCTGAGAGTAGCTCAGAGCATTGCGAGAACAGCCAAGTCCAGTCTGTGAGAGGAAGCAGGGGTGGAGACCTGCGTCCTGGGTTCTGACAGCGTTTAACAATAAAAGAGGGTCAGTGCGGTGGTTCATGCCTGTAATCCCAGCACCTTGGGAGTCTGAGGCAGGAGGATCACTTGAGTCCAGGAGTTCAAAATGAGTCTAGGGAACATAGCAACCCCGTGTCCATAAAAGTCACAAAAATTTAGCCAGGTGTGGTGGCACACACCTGTAGTCCCAGCAATTTGGGAGGCTGAGTCAGGAGGATTGCTTGAGCCCAGGAGGTTGAGGTTGCAGAGAGTGAGACCTTGTCTCAATAATAATAGTAATAATAATAAATACAAATGAAAGTGACACAGCAGAGAGCAGTAGACCATAAGGGAAAACACTAGAGTGTCCCAGCAGAGAGGGAAGAAGATGTGGTGCACACTCTGGGGTGTGTGTGGGTTTGATTTTCTGAACTTGGTGTAAAACTTGTCTATTCCCGTGGGTGGGCATATTTTTTTTTAGATCTCTACTTATAATGATTTAGTTAATTTGGAAACTCAAGAAAAATAGAAAGTTAAAAACACATATTACTTATAATTTCACAACTAAGAATAAATCTTGAGTGTGTATGTGGATAGATACAGATATAAATACACACAAAAATATAGATACACATTCTTTCATCTCCCGGTCTCTTTTTTTTCCCCTTTAGAACAAGTTGTACATTTTCTTATGATTTAAAAAAAAAATCACATATGTTCACTGGAAAATACACAAAAAATATCAAGAATAGAAACACCACCAAAAAATCCCGGTCTGCCATGGCACCAACTGTTAACTTTTTGTATTTCCTTCTAGTCTTTTAAAATTAATTTGCAGCATGCTTATTTTCTGACTACAGAATAAACTAAGGCTCTCTGTAGACAATGTAAAAACAAAAATTAGAAAAAGTTGCAAGCATATAGAAAATTCAAAACTACAGAAAAGCATGAAGGAGAGTTAGTTTTGACCCTGGGACTCTAGCCTTACAGCCACACTGCTTTCAGATCTCTGGTTGCCAAAAACAGAATGTAGACAGTGGTCGTGTGTGTTTCATATAAATGTCTTTCCAGGCTGGGCGTGGGCGTGGTGGCTCACACCTGTAATCCTATCGCTTTGGAAGGCTGAGGTGGGAGAATCACTTGATCCCAAGAGGTCAAGTCTGCGGTGAGCTATGATAGCACCACTGCATTCCAATCTGGGCAGCAGAGTGAAACCTTGTCTCATAAAAAAAAAAATTTAAAAATATGCTGCCTCGGTAGGGTGGGGCAATGATGACTGAGGTTTGGATTTAGAATGCAGGGGTCCTGGTCTAGTGCAAAGAGGGAAACTGAGGCTATGAAGGACTCCCGGCTGTATCTGCCTAGCACCTCCATGTAGGGGGCCTTCCGTGAGTACTTTCTGCGGGCCTGGCACAGTCTCTGACAACCTGCCTTACAGCTGGGGAAATGGAGGCTGGGACAGTCACTTTCCCAAGGCCACACAGGACTGGGTGGCAGAGCTGGCATTGGACTCTAGCCTCGGGGCTCCAAGTGGCCGGAGACCGGGTCTGGGACTGTTCCCTGGTGCAGGGTCCACTTCCCTACCTGGCCCAGGTCCCTGTGCTGCTTGAGTTTGGCCCTGAGATTCATGCTCCTCTGCGCTGTGAGGGCAGCCCTGGTGCAGAGTGGGACACCTCTGTTCACAGCAGCGTCTTGGGGTGGCAGGAGAACAAGTCTGCCTGCCCAGCCTGGGGCCACCAGGGTCCTTGTAGTGGACCCAGCTTGAGTCCAGGACTTGCAAGAACACGGCCCTCTGCTGCCCCCTGGAGCCTGGAGTCTGAGCACCTCAATCACGTCTGCAGGTCCTAGCAGGAGCCAGGATCAGCAAACCCCCACCCCCAAGGTCCAGCTCCTCACCTGCCCAGTGGCTGTGCCCTTGGCTGGGGCTGCTTTGCAGGCAGGGCTCAGAGTTGGTGGAAGAGAGGAGAACTGAAAGAGGGGCTCCCGGAGCACCACCCTCAGGAAGAGATTGCTGGTGAGGAGGCATGGGAGTGCGGGATTGGGGTGGGCACACTCACTGATGCAGACACACACTTGTGCACACCCAAACGCACACACTTACATAATCACATGTTGACACATGTTCAAACTTTACACACTTAGATACACATTCATACACATGCAAACAGTTACATGCATACATAATCACATGTTGACACATGTTCACACCTCATACAAACTGATACACACATGCAAACACTCATGCACACACAAACTCACACTTGCACAATCACGTCTTCACACATGTTCCACACTTATACACACACACATACAGACTCACACCGATACATGCACTCACACACTCCCATGTTCACATACATTAACACTCACACTCTCATACACACTTGTACACACTCACAGACACACATGTACATTCATACACTCCCTCTCACACTTAGACCAAGATAGTCTTGGAAACAGCAGTGGATTTAGAGGAGTCCAAGTATCATAAATATCTGATCATTTAAAATAAGATCTGATAGAAAACCCAGAAATATATCTCCATAAATATGCCCACCGGATTTCTGGCATAGGTGAAACCATCTCCCTGAAGGAAAGATGGCCTTTTTATCCAATAAAAATGAGCCATGGCCTCAACCTCATGCCTCATCCAAAAAGTAGTTCAAAGGGATCACAGACTTCCATGGAAAAATTGAAAATAATAACACTTTTAGAAAAAACAGCAGGAAACAGTTGGGCTCTAGGGCTGGGAAGAGAGTGGACACTAAAAGCACAGTCCCCAAAAGGAACAGCTGACAGATTGAACTGCATCAAAATGAGGCACTTTTGCTCTGGGAAACATGCTTGTTAAGAAGATGAAAGGCCAGCTTCAGGGTGGGAGGAATCCTTGCAAACCACATACCCAACAAGGACTGGTACCTAGAATATATAAAGAACACCCAGAAGTCAACACAAGAAAACAAACCCTTAATTAGAGAATGGGTAACAAAAATGCAGAGACATTTCAGATAACAAACAAGCACATGAAAAGATGTTCCACACCATTAGTCATCAGGGAGGCGCAAATGAAAACCCCAGTCAGACGTCATGGTGCACCTGTCAGGATGGCTCCCATAGAAGACCATGGCAAAGCTAACAGCTGGTGAGGATGTAGAGACCAGAGTCCTCACACTGCTGGTGGGAACAGAGAGAGGCGGCCATTCTGGAAAAGGGTTGGGCAGTTTCTTGAAACACTACACATGGACTGGGTTCATGGGCTCAGCCTGTAATGCCTGCACTTTGGAGGGCTGAGGTGATTGGATTGCCTGAGCCTACAAGTTCAAGACCAGCCCAGGCAATTTGGTGAGACCCGTCTCTACAATAAATAAAAAATTAGCCAGGTGTGATAGCGTGTGCCTGTAGTTCCAGCTACTTGGAAGGCTAAGGCAGAAGGATTATTGCTTGAGCCCAGCAGGTGTCGCTGGGGTGGACTTGAGTGTGCCACTGCACTCCAGTCTGGATGATAAAGTGAGACTCCAACACAAAAAAAAAAAAAAAAAAGAAAAAAAAGCTGCACATGCAGCTGCCACAGGACCCAGCAACTGCACGTGAGCATTTATCCAGAAAAATGAAGACTTGTGCTCACACAGAAACCTGAATGGGTCTGTTCATAGCACCTTTATTCATAATGGTCAGAGACTGGAAACCAACCAGACATCCTTCAACAGGTGATGGTTAAACTGTGGTTCATATGTGTGGTGGGTACTGCTCAGCAATAAAAAGGAATGAATTATCTAAAACTCACAGCCAACATATTGCTAAATGGGCACATATTGGAAGCATTTCCCCTGAAAACCAGAACAGGGCAAGGCTGCCCACTCTCACCTCTCCTGTTCAACATAGTGTTGGAAGTCGCAGCTTGAGAAATCAGACAAGATAAGGAAATCAGGGTATCCAAATATGAAAAGAAGAAGTCAAATTATTCCTCTTTGCTGAAAATATGATCCTATACCCCCAAAATCCAAGAGAATCTGTCACAAACCTCCTGGCACTGATAAAGGACTTTGAAAAAGTCTCAGGGTACAAAACAAATGTGCAAAAGACAGTCACATTCTAATACACCAACAACAAACAGGCAAAGAACCAAATAAAATGCACAATCCCATTCACAATAGCCACAAAAAAATGAAATACCTCGGCATCTTCCTAACCAGAGAAGTGAAAGACCTTTACAATGAAAACTGCAAAACATCTTTCAAAGAAATCAAAGATGACACAAACAAATGGAAAGATATTCCAAACTCATGAATTGGAAGAATCAAGATTGTTAAGATGTCCATCCTACCAAAGGCAATCTACAGATTCAGTGCTATATCCATTAAATTAGCAACATCAATCTTCTCAGACCTGAAAACAGCAACATAAATATTCATGTGGAAACATGAATGACCACAAATAGCCAAATAATACTTAACAAAAGAAACAAAGTGGGAGGTATCACACTTCCAGACTCTAAACTTTATAAGGCTACAATAATCAAAACAACCTAGTATTGGTATAAGAACAGGCATATATACCAGTGGAACAGCATAGAGATTCTGGAAGCAAAACCTCAATCTCTCAACCAACTCATCTTCAAAAAATCCTCCACCACCAACCACTGGGGAAAGGAGTAAATGGTGCTATTAAGTAAACGGCGCTCTACAAAAAACCCTGTCTCTACAAATAAAAAATAAAATAATAAAGTAAAATTAAATTAAATTAAATAATTAGCCAGACTTAGTGGTTCCTGCCTGGCATCCCAGCACTTTGCGAGGCTGAGGCGGGAGGATCGCTTGAGACCAGAGGTTTGAGCCTAGCCTGGGCTTCATAGGAAAACCCTGTCTCTGCAAATAAAAATAAAACAGTAAAGTAAAATGGAAAAAATGATAATAAAAAAAGTTTATTAACCAGATTTAGTGGTACTGGCCTGAAATCCCAGCATTTTGGGAAGCCAAGCCAGGAGGATCACTTGAGGCTAGGAGTTTAAGACTAGCCTGAGCCTCATAGCAAATCCCTGTATCTAAAAAAAAAAAAAAACAAAAACAAAAAACTAGTGATGTAAAATTAAATAAAATTAAATAAAGTAAAATAAAATGAAATAAGATAAAATTATTAGCCAAACTTAGTGGTTCCTGCTTGGCATCCCATCACTTTAGGAGGTGGAGGAGGGAGGATCACTTGAGGCCAGGGTTGGAGCCTAGCCTGGGCCTCACAACAAAACCCTGTCTCTACAAAATAAAAAAATAAAATTGTAAAGTAAAATAAAATAAAATAATTAGCAAGACTTACTGGTACCTGCCTGACATCCCAGTATTTTGGGAGGCCGAGGCGGGAGGATCGCTTGAGGCTAGGAGTTTGAGAATAGCATGGGCCTCATAGCAAAACACTGGGTCTATAAAATAAAGTAAATTAAAATAAAATAAAATAAAGTGAAGTAATGTTTACTAAAGTAAAATAAATAAAGTAAAGCAAACTAAACTAAAATAAAATAATTAGCCAGACTTAGTGGTTCCTCCTGTTATCCAGCACTTTGGGAGGCTGAGGAGGAAAGATCACTTGAGACCAGGAGTTTGAGACTAGCATGGGCCTCATAGCAAAACTCTGTCTCTACAAAATAAAAAAAATAAAATAAAATAATTAGCCAGACTTTGTGGTTCATGCCTGCCATTTCAGCATTTTGGGAGACTGAGGCGGGAAGATCACTTGAGGCCAAGAGTTTGAACTAGCGTGGACCTCATAGGAAAACCTTGTCTCTCCAAAATAAAAAAATAAAACAGTAAAGTAAAATGAAATAAAAAATAAACTAAAATAAAGTAATTAGCCAGTCTTACTCGTTCCTGCCTGGCTTCACAGCAGTGGGGGAGTCCGAGGTAGGAGCATCGCTTGAGGCCAGGACTCTTACACAAGCCAGGAGATCATGGCAAAACCCTGTCTCTACAAAATAAAAAAAAAATAGTAAAGTAAAATAAAATAATTAGCCAGACTTAGTGGTTCCCACCTGTCATCCCACCACTTTGGGAGGCTGAGGGGGGAGGATTGCTTGAGTCCAGGGGTTTGAGACTAGCATGGGCCTCATAGCAAAACTCTGATTCTACAAAAAATAAAAAATAAATTAAAATAGTAAAGTAAATAAAATAAAATAAAGTATAATAAATAAAATAAAATAAAATAATTTGCCAGACTTAGTAGTCCCTGCCTGGTGTCCCAGCATTCTGAAGCCAAAGCAGGAGGAGTGCTTGAGGCCAGAAGTTTGAAACTATCCTGGGGCTCATCGCAAAGGCCTGTCTCTACAAAATGAAAAAGTTAAATAGTAAAGTGAAATGAAATTAAATTAAATAATTAGCTAGACTTAGTGGTTCGTGCCTGGCATCCCAGCCCTTTGGAAGGCATAGGCAGGAGGATTGGAAGAGGCCAGGAGTTTGAGACTAGCCTGGACCTCATTAAAAAATCCTGTCTCTACAAAATAAAAAAATAAAATAGTAAAGTAAAATAAAATAAGATATAACAAAATGAAATGAAATATTTAGCCAGATTTAGTGGTCTTTCTTGACATCCCAGCATTTTGAGAGGCCGAGGAAGGAGAATTGCTTGAGGCCAAGAGTTTGAAACTAGCCTGGGCCTCATAGCAAAACCCAGTCTATACAAAATAAGAAAATGCAATAGTAAAGTTAAAATAAAATAAAATAGAATAGAATAAAATAATCAGCCAGACTTAGTGGTTCCTGCCTGTCATCTCAGCATATTGGAAGGCTGAGGTGGGAGGACCACATGAGGTCAGGAGATGAGACTCACTTGGGCCTCATAGCAAAACTCCGTCTCTATAAAATAAAAAAATGAAATATTAAAGTTAAATTAAATTAAATTAAATTAAATAATTAGCCATACTTATTGGTTCCTGCCTGACATCCCAGCACTTTGGGAGATTGAGGTGGGAGGATCGCTTGAAGCCAAGAGTTTGAAGTCAGCCTGGGCCTCACAGCAAACCCTGTCTCTAAAAAATGAAAACAATGAAATAGTGATGTAAAATAAAATAAAATAAAGTAATATAAAATAATTATCCAGACGTAGTGGTTACTGCCTGGCATCCCAGCACATTGGGAGGCCAAGGTGGGATGATTGCTTGAGGCCAGGAGTTTGAGCTGAGGTTGGGTCTCATAGCAAAACCCTGTTTCTACAAAATAAAAAATAAATTGTAAAGTATAATAAAGTAAAATAAGATAAAATAAAATAATTAGTGAGACTTAGTGGTTCCTGCCTGACATCCCAGCATTTTGGGAGGCCCTGAGGCAGGAGGATCACTTGAGGCTAGGAGTTTGAGACTAGCATGGGCCTCATAGCAAAACCCTGTGTCTACAAAACAAAACAAAAATAGTAAAGTAAAATTAAATTAAATTAAATTAAATAATTAGCCAGACTTAGTGGTTCATGCCTGTCATCTCAGTATTTTGGAAGGCTAGGGCAAGAAGATTGCTTGAGGCCAGGAGTTTGAACAAGCCTGGGCATCATAGGAAAACCCTGTCTCCACAAAATAAAAAAATAAAACAGTAAAGTAAAATGAAATAAAAAATAAATTAAAATAAAACAATTAACCAGAATTATTGGCACCTGCCTGGCATCATAGCAGTTGGGGAGGCTGAGGCAGGAGGATTGCTTGAGTCCAGGACTTCAAGACTAGCCTGAGGTTCATAGCAAAACCCTGTCTCTACAAAACAAAAAAATTAAATAATAAAGTAAAATAAAATATTTAGCCAGACTTAGTGGTTCCTGCCTGTTATCCAAGCACTTTGGGAGGCAGGAGGATTGCTTGAGGTCAAGAATTTGAGACTAGCATGGGCCTCATAGCAAAACTCTGACTTTACATAGTAAAAAAATAAAATAGTAAAGTGAAGTAAATAAAATAAAATAAAGTATAATTAAATTAAATTAAATAATTAGCTAGACTTAGTGGTTCCTTTCTGGCATCCCAGCACTTTGGGAGACTGAGACGGGAGAATCACTTGAGGCCAGAAGTTTAAGACTAGCCTGGACCTCATAGGAAAACCCTTTCTCTACAAAAATTTAAAAAAAGGTAAAGTAAAATAAAATAATAAAAAAATTATAAGGCAGACTTAATGGTCCCTGACTGAAATCCCAGCAGTTTGGGAGGCCAAGGTGGGAGGATCACTTGAGGCTAGGAGTTTGAGACTAGCATGGGCCTCATAGCAAAACCCTGTGTCTATAAAATAAAAAAAATAAAATAGTAAAATTATAAAATAAAATAAATTGAAGTAAAGTTCAGTAAAGTAAAGTAAATAAAGTAAAGCCAAGTAAAATAAAATAAAATAATTAGTCAGACTTAGTGGTTCCTGCCTGGCATCCCAGCAATTTGGGGGCAGAGATGGGAAGATCACTTGATGCCATGAGTTTGAGACTAGCCTGGGCCTCATAGCGAAACCCTGTCTCTACAAAATAGAAAAAATGAAATACTAAAGTAAAATAAAATAAAGCAAAATTAAATTAAATTAAATAATTAGCCAGACTTAGTGGTTCCTGCTTAGTATCTCAGCACTTTGGGAGGCCAAGGCAGGAGGACTGCTTGAGGTCAGGAGTTTGAGGCAAGCCTGGGCCTCATAGCAAAGTCCTGTCTCTAAAAAATGAAAAAAATAAAATAGTGATGTAAAATAAAATAAAATGAAGTAAAATAAAATAATTAGCCACACTCAGTGGTTCCTGCCTGGCATCCTGGCACTTCGGAAGGCCAAGGTGGGAGGATCCCTTGAGCAGGAGTTTGAGAGCAACTTGGACCTCATAGCAAAACACTGTCTCTACAAAATAAAAAATAAACAGTAAAGTAAAATGTAAAAAAATAATTTAAAAAACTATTAGACAGACTGAGTGGTTCCTGCCTGGCATCCCAGCACTTTGAGAGGCCAAGGCATGAGGATCACTTGAGGCCAAAAGTTTGAGTCTAGCCTGGGCCTTATAGGAAAACCCTGTCTCTACAAAATAAAAAAAAAATAAACAGTAAAGTAAAATGAAAAAAATAATTAAAAAAATTATTAGCCAGACTTAGTGGTCCATGCCTGAAATCCCAGCAGTTTGAGAGGCCAAGGCAGGAGGATCGCTTGAGGCCAGGAGTTTGAGACTAGCCTGGGCCTTAGAGCAAATCCCTGTCTCTAAAAAATAAAAAAAATTAAATAGTGATGTAAAATAAAATAAAATGAAATGAAATAAAATGAAATAAAATAAAATAACTTGTCAAAGTTAGTGTTTTCTGCCTGGCATACCAGCACTTTGAGAGGTGAAGGCAGAACGATCACTTGAGGCCAGGAGGTTGAGACTAGCCTGAGCCTCATAGTAAAATGCTGTCTCTACTAAATAAAAAATAAAATAGTAAAGAAAAATTAAATTAAATTAAATTAAAATATTAACCAGACTAGTTGTTCATTTCTGTTATCCCAGCATTTTGGGAGGCCAAGGCAGGCAGATTGCTTGAGGCCAGGAGTTTGCCTGGGCCCCATAGGAAAACCCTGTCTCTACAAAATAAAAAAATAAAACAGTAAGGTAAAATGAAATAAAACATAAATTAAAATAAAATAATTAGCCAGACTTGATGGTTCATGCCTGACATCACAACATTTGGGAGACTGAGGAAGGAGGATTGCTTGAGTCCAGGAGTTTGAGACTAGCATGGGACTCATAGCAAAACCCTATCTCTATGCAATAAAAAAATAAAATAGTAAAGTAAAATAAAATAAAATAGTTAGCCAGAATAATAGTTCCTTTCTTTCATCCCAGCACTTTGGGAGGCCAAGGCAGGAGGATTGCTTGAGGCCAGGAGTTGCAAACTATCCTGGGGCTCATAGAAAAATCCTGTCTCTACTAAATAAAAAGATAAAATAGTAAAGTAAAATAAAATAAAGTAAAATAAAATAAAATAATTAGTCTGAATTTGTGGTTCTTGCTGGTAATCCCAGCATTTTGGGGGGCTGAGATGGGAGATCGTTTGAGGCCAGGACTTTGAGACTTGCCTGGGCCTCACAGCAAAATCCTGTCTCTAGAAAATAAAAAAAATAAAATAGTAAAGTAATATAAAATAAAATAAATGAAATAATTAGCCAGACTTAATGGCTCCTGCCTGTCATCCCAGCACTTTGGGAGGCTGAGGTGAGAGGATGGCTTAGGACCAGGAATTTGAGACTAGTCTGGGCCTCATAGCAAAACCTTATCTCTACAAAATAAAAAAAAAATGCTAAAGTAAAATAGAATAGAATAGAATAAAATAAGTAGCCAGACTTATTGGTTCCTGCCTGGAATCCCAACAATTTGGGAGACCAAGTCAGGAAGATTGCTTGAGGCCAGGAGTTTGAGACTAGCATAGTCCTCATAGCAAAACCCTGTGTCTAGAAAATGAAAAAATAAATTAGTAAAGCAAAATAAAATAATATAAAATAATTGGCCAGACTTAGTGGTTCCTGCCTGGCATTCCAGCTCTTTGGGAGACTAAAGTGGGAGGATCGCTTGAGGCCAAGAGTATGAGACTAGCCTGGGCTTTTTAGAAACAACTTGTTTCTATAAAACAAAACAAAAAAAAATAGTAAAGTAAAATGAAATGAAATAAAATAAAATATTAGTCAGACTTAGTGATTCCTGCCTGTCATCCCAGCAGTTTGAGAGGCCTAGGCAGGAGGATCGCTTGTGTACAGGAATTTGAGACTAGCCTGGAATTCATAGCAAAACCCTTTCCCAAATAATAAAACCATAAAATAGTAAAGTAAAACAAAATAAAATAAAATTGAAATTAATAAAACAAAATAATTAGCCAGATTTAGTGTTTCCTGCCTCGCATCCCAGCATTTTGGGAGGCTGAGGCCAGAGGATTGCTTGAGGCCAGGAGATTGAGACTAGCCTGGGTCTCATAGGAAAACCCTGTCTCTACAAAATAAAACAATAAAATGGTAAAGTAAAATAAAAATAAAATAAAATAAATACAATAATTGGCTAGAGTTAGTGGTTTCTGGCTGTCTTCCTTGCACTTTGAGAGGCACAGGTGGGAAGATCACTTGAGGCCAGGAGTTTTAGAGACTAGCCTGGGCATCATAGCAAAACCCTGTCTATAAAAAATAAATAAATATAATAGTAATG
>NW_007222838.1:0-8102 GCF_000164805.1 Carlito syrichta | reverse complement strand
TCAGGGAGGCGCAAATGAAAACCCCAGTCAGACGTCATGGTGCACCTGTCAGGATGGCTCCCATAGAAGACCATGGCAAAGCTAACAGCTGGTGAGGATGTAGAGACCAGAGTCCTCACACTGTTGGTGGGAACAGAGAGAGGCGGCCATTCTGGAAAAGGGTTGGGCAGTTTCTTGAAACACTACACATGGACTGGGTTCATGGGCTCAGCCTGTAATGCCTGCACTTTGGAGGGCTGAGGTGATTGGATTGCCTGAGCCTACAAGTTCAAGACCAGCCCAGGCAATTTGGTGAGACCCGTCTCTACAATAAATAAAAAATTAGCCAGGTGTGATAGCGTGTGCCTGTAGTTCCAGCTACTTGGAAGGTTAAGGCAGAAGGATTATTGCTTGAGCCCAGCAGGTGTCGCTGGGGTGGCCTTGAGTGTGCCACTGCACTCCAGTCTGGATGATAAAGTGAGACTCCAACACAAAAAAAAAAAAAAAAAAAAGAAAAAAAAGCTGCACATGCAGCTGCCACAGGACCCAGCAACTGCACGTGAGCATTTATCCAGAAAAAATGAAGACTTGTGCTCACACAGAAACCTGAATGGGTCTGTTCATAGCACCTTTATTCATAAGGGTCAGAGACTGGAAACCAACCAGACATCCTTCAACAGGTGATGGTTAAACTGTGGTTCATATGTGTGGTGGGTACTGCTCAGCAATAAAAAGGAATGAATTATCTAAAACTCACAGCCAACATATGCTAAATGGGCACATATTGGAAGCATTTCCCCTGAAAACCAGAACAGGGCAAGGCTGCCCACTCTCACCTCTCCTGTTCAACATAGTGTTGGAAGTCGCAGCTTGAGAAATCAGACAAGATAAGGAAATCAGGGTATCCAAATATGAAAAGAAGAAGTCAAATTATTCCTCTTTGCTGAAAATATGATCCTATACCCCCAAAATCCAAGAGAATCTGTCACAAACCTCCTGGCACTGATAAAGGACTTTGAAAAAGTCTCAGGGTACAAAACAAATGTGCAAAAGACAGTCACATTCTAATACACCAACAACAAACAGGCAAAGAACCAAATAAAATGCACAATCCCATTCACAATAGCCACAAAAAAATGAAATACCTCGGCATCTTCCTAACCAGAGAAGTGAAAGACCTTTACAATGAAAACTGCAAAACATCTTTCAAAGAAATCAAAGATGACACAAACAAATGGAAAGATATTCCAAACTCATGAATTGGAAGAATCAAGATTGTTAAGATGTCCATCCTACCAAAGGCAATCTACAGATTCAGTGCTATATCCATTAAATTAGCAACATCAATCTTCTCAGACCTGAAAACAGCAACATAAATATTCATGTGGAAACATGAATGACCACAAATAGCCAAATAATACTTAACAAAAGAAACAAAGTGGGAGGTATCACACTTCCAGACTCTAAACTTTATAAGGCTACAATAATCAAAACAACCTAGTATTGGTATAAGAACAGGCATATATACCAGTGGAACAGCATAGAGATTCTGGAAGCAAAACCTCAATCTCTCAACCAACTCATCTTCAAAAAATCCTCCACCACCAACCACTGGGGAAAGGAGTAAATGGTGCTATTAAGTAAACGGCGCTCTACAAAAAACCCTGTCTCTACAAATAAAAAATAAAATAATAAAGTAAAATTAAATTAAATTAAATAATTAGCCAGACTTAGTGGTTCCTGCCTGGCATCCCAGCACTTTGCGAGGCTGAGGCGGGAGGATCGCTTGAGACCAGAGGTTTGAGCCTAGCCTGGGCTTCATAGGAAAACCCTGTCTCTGCAAAATAAAATAAAACAGTAAAGTAAAATGGAAAAAATGATAATAAAAAAAGTTATTAACCAGATTTAGTGGTACTGGCCTGAAATCCCAGCATTTTGGGAAGCCAAGCCAGGAGGATCACTTGAGGCTAGGAGTTTAAGACTAGCCTGAGCCTCATAGCAAATCCCTGTATCTAAAAAAAAAAAAAAACAAAAACAAAAAACTAGTGATGTAAAATTAAATAAAATTAAATAAAGTAAAATAAAATGAAATAAGATAAAATTATTAGCCAAACTTAGTGGTTCCTGCTTGGCATCCCATCACTTTAGGAGGTGGAGGAGGGAGGATCACTTGAGGCCAGGGTTGGAGCCTAGCCTGGGCCTCACAACAAAACCCTGTCTCTACAAAATAAAAAAATAAAATTGTAAAGTAAAATAAAATAAAATAATTAGCAAGACTTACTGGTACCTGCCTGACATCCCAGTATTTTGGGAGGCCGAGGCGGGAGGATCGCTTGAGGCTAGGAGTTTGAGAATAGCATGGGCCTCATAGCAAAACACTGGGTCTATAAAATAAAAAAAAGTAAATTAAAATAAAATAAAATAAAGTGAAGTAATGTTTACTAAAGTAAAATAAATAAAGTAAAGCAAACTAAACTAAAATAAAATAATTAGCCAGACTTAGTGGTTCCTCCTGTTATTCCAGCACTTTGGGAGGCTGAGGAGGAAAGATCACTTGAGACCAGGAGTTTGAGACTAGCATGGGCCTCATAGCAAAACTCTGTCTCTACAAAATAAAAAAAATAAAATAAAATAATTAGCCAGACTTTGTGGTTCATGCCTGCCATTTCAGCATTTTGGGAGACTGAGGCGGGAAGATCACTTGAGGCCAAGAGTTTGAACTAGCGTGGACCTCATAGGAAAACCTTGTCTCTCCAAAATAAAAAAATAAAACAGTAAAGTAAAATGAAATAAAAAATAAACTAAAATAAAGTAATTAGCCAGTCTTACTCGTTCCTGCCTGGCTTCACAGCAGTGGGGGAGTCCGAGGTAGGAGCATCGCTTGAGGCCAGGACTCTTACACAAGCCAGGAGATCATGGCAAAACCCTGTCTCTACAAAATAAAAAAAAAATAGTAAAGTAAAATAAAATAATTAGCCAGACTTAGTGGTTCCCACCTGTCATCCCACCACTTTGGGAGGCTGAGGGGGGAGGATTGCTTGAGTCCAGGGGTTTGAGACTAGCATGGGCCTCATAGCAAAACTCTGATTCTACAAAAAATAAAAAATAAATTAAAATAGTAAAGTAAATAAAATAAAATAAAGTATAATAAATAAAATAAAATAAAATAATTTGCCAGACTTAGTAGTCCCTGCCTGGTGTCCCAGCATTCTGAAGCCAAAGCAGGAGGAGTGCTTGAGGCCAGAAGTTTGAAACTATCCTGGGGCTCATCGCAAAGGCCTGTCTCTACAAAATGAAAAAGTTAAATAGTAAAGTGAAATGAAATTAAATTAAATAATTAGCTAGACTTAGTGGTTCGTGCCTGGCATCCCAGCCCTTTGGAAGGCATAGGCAGGAGGATTGGAAGAGGCCAGGAGTTTGAGACTAGCCTGGACCTCATTAAAAAATCCTGTCTCTACAAAATAAAAAAATAAAATAGTAAAGTAAAATAAAATAAGATATAACAAAATGAAATGAAATATTTAGCCAGATTTAGTGGTCTTTCTTGACATCCCAGCATTTTGAGAGGCCGAGGAAGGAGAATTGCTTGAGGCCAAGAGTTTGAAACTAGCCTGGGCCTCATAGCAAAACCCAGTCTATACAAAATAAGAAAATGCAATAGTAAAGTTAAAATAAAATAAAATAGAATAGAATAAAATAATCAGCCAGACTTAGTGGTTCCTGCCTGTCATCTCAGCATATTGGAAGGCTGAGGTGGGAGGACCACATGAGGTCAGGAGATTGAGACTCACCTGGGCCTCATAGCAAAACTCCGTCTCTATAAAATAAAAAAATGAAATATTAAAGTTAAATTAAATTAAATTAAATTAAATAATTAGCCATACTTATTGGTTCCTGCCTGACATCCCAGCACTTTGGGAGATTGAGGTGGGAGGATCGCTTGAAGCCAAGAGTTTGAAGTCAGCCTGGGCCTCACAGCAAACCCTGTCTCTAAAAAATGAAAACAATGAAATAGTGATGTAAAATAAAATAAAATAAAGTAATATAAAATAATTATCCAGACGTAGTGGTTACTGCCTGGCATCCCAGCACATTGGGAGGCCAAGGTGGGATGATTGCTTGAGGCCAGGAGTTTGAGCTGAGGTTGGGTCTCATAGCAAAACCCTGTTTCTACAAAATAAAAAATAAATTGTAAAGTATAATAAAGTAAAATAAGATAAAATAAAATAATTAGTGAGACTTAGTGGTTCCTGCCTGACATCCCAGCATTTTGGGAGGCCCTGAGGCAGGAGGATCACTTGAGGCTAGGAGTTTGAGACTAGCATGGGCCTCATAGCAAAACCCTGTGTCTACAAAACAAAACAAAAATAGTAAAGTAAAATTAAATTAAATTAAATTAAATAATTAGCCAGACTTAGTGGTTCATGCCTGTCATCTCAGTATTTTGGAAGGCTAGGGCAAGAAGATTGCTTGAGGCCAGGAGTTTGAACAAGCCTGGGCATCATAGGAAAACCCTGTCTCCACAAAATAAAAAAATAAAACAGTAAAGTAAAATGAAATAAAAAATAAATTAAAATAAAACAATTAACCAGAATTATTGGCACCTGCCTGGCATCATAGCAGTTGGGGAGGCTGAGGCAGGAGGATTGCTTGAGTCCAGGACTTCAAGACTAGCCTGAGGTTCATAGCAAAACCCTGTCTCTACAAAACAAAAAAATTAAATAATAAAGTAAAATAAAATATTTAGCCAGACTTAGTGGTTCCTGCCTGTTATCCAAGCACTTTGGGAGGCAGGAGGATTGCTTGAGGTCAAGAATTTGAGACTAGCATGGGCCTCATAGCAAAACTCTGACTTTACATAGTAAAAAAATAAAATAGTAAAGTGAAGTAAATAAAATAAAATAAAGTATAATTAAATTAAATTAAATAATTAGCTAGACTTAGTGGTTCCTTTCTGGCATCCCAGCACTTTGGGAGACTGAGACGGGAGAATCACTTGAGGCCAGAAGTTTAAGACTAGCCTGGACCTCATAGGAAAACCCTTTCTCTACAAAAATTTAAAAAAAGGTAAAGTAAAATAAAATAATAAAAAAATTATAAGGCAGACTTAATGGTCCCTGACTGAAATCCCAGCAGTTTGGGAGGCCAAGGTGGGAGGATCACTTGAGGCTAGGAGTTTGAGACTAGCATGGGCCTCATAGCAAAACCCTGTGTCTATAAAATAAAAAAAATAAAATAGTAAAATTATAAAATAAAATAAATTGAAGTAAAGTTCAGTAAAGTAAAGTAAATAAAGTAAAGCCAAGTAAAATAAAATAAAATAATTAGTCAGACTTAGTGGTTCCTGCCTGGCATCCCAGCAATTTGGGGGCAGAGATGGGAAGATCACTTGATGCCATGAGTTTGAGACTAGCCTGGGCCTCATAGCGAAACCCTGTCTCTACAAAATAGAAAAAATGAAATACTAAAGTAAAATAAAATAAAGCAAAATTAAATTAAATTAAATAATTAGCCAGACTTAGTGGTTCCTGCTTAGTATCTCAGCACTTTGGGAGGCCAAGGCAGGAGGACTGCTTGAGGTCAGGAGTTTGAGGCAAGCCTGGGCCTCATAGCAAAGTCCTGTCTCTAAAAAATGAAAAAAATAAAATAGTGATGTAAAATAAAATAAAATGAAGTAAAATAAAATAATTAGCCACACTCAGTGGTTCCTGCCTGGCATCCTGGCACTTCGGAAGGCCAAGGTGGGAGGATCCCTTGAGCAGGAGTTTGAGAGCAACTTGGACCTCATAGCAAAACACTGTCTCTACAAAATAAAAAATAAACAGTAAAGTAAAATGTAAAAAAATAATTTAAAAAACTATTAGACAGACTGAGTGGTTCCTGCCTGGCATCCCAGCACTTTGAGAGGCCAAGGCATGAGGATCACTTGAGGCCAAAAGTTTGAGTCTAGCCTGGGCCTTATAGGAAAACCCTGTCTCTACAAAATAAAAAAAAAATAAACAGTAAAGTAAAATGAAAAAAATAATTAAAAAAATTATTAGCCAGACTTAGTGGTCCATGCCTGAAATCCCAGCAGTTTGAGAGGCCAAGGCAGGAGGATCGCTTGAGGCCAGGAGTTTGAGACTAGCCTGGGCCTTAGAGCAAATCCCTGTCTCTAAAAAATAAAAAAAATTAAATAGTGATGTAAAATAAAATAAAATGAAATGAAATAAAATGAAATAAAATAAAATAACTTGTCAAAGTTAGTGTTTTCTGCCTGGCATACCAGCACTTTGAGAGGTGAAGGCAGAACGATCACTTGAGGCCAGGAGGTTGAGACTAGCCTGAGCCTCATAGTAAAATGCTGTCTCTACTAAATAAAAAATAAAATAGTAAAGAAAAATTAAATTAAATTAAATTAAAATATTAACCAGACTAGTTGTTCATTTCTGTTATCCCAGCATTTTGGGAGGCCAAGGCAGGCAGATTGCTTGAGGCCAGGAGTTTGCCTGGGCCCCATAGGAAAACCCTGTCTCTACAAAATAAAAAAATAAAACAGTAAGGTAAAATGAAATAAAACATAAATTAAAATAAAATAATTAGCCAGACTTGATGGTTCATGCCTGACATCACAACATTTGGGAGACTGAGGAAGGAGGATTGCTTGAGTCCAGGAGTTTGAGACTAGCATGGGACTCATAGCAAAACCCTATCTCTATGCAATAAAAAAATAAAATAGTAAAGTAAAATAAAATAAAATAGTTAGCCAGAATAATAGTTCCTTTCTTTCATCCCAGCACTTTGGGAGGCCAAGGCAGGAGGATTGCTTGAGGCCAGGAGTTGCAAACTATCCTGGGGCTCATAGAAAAATCCTGTCTCTACTAAATAAAAAGATAAAATAGTAAAGTAAAATAAAATAAAGTAAAATAAAATAAAATAATTAGTCTGAATTTGTGGTTCTTGCTGGTAATCCCAGCATTTTGGGGGGCTGAGATGGGAGATCGTTTGAGGCCAGGACTTTGAGACTTGCCTGGGCCTCACAGCAAAATCCTGTCTCTAGAAAATAAAAAAAATAAAATAGTAAAGTAATATAAAATAAAATAAATGAAATAATTAGCCAGACTTAATGGCTCCTGCCTGTCATCCCAGCACTTTGGGAGGCTGAGGTGAGAGGATGGCTTAGGACCAGGAATTTGAGACTAGTCTGGGCCTCATAGCAAAACCTTATCTCTACAAAATAAAAAAAAAATGCTAAAGTAAAATAGAATAGAATAGAATAAAATAAGTAGCCAGACTTATTGGTTCCTGCCTGGAATCCCAACAATTTGGGAGACCAAGTCAGGAAGATTGCTTGAGGCCAGGAGTTTGAGACTAGCATAGTCCTCATAGCAAAACCCTGTGTCTAGAAAATGAAAAAATAAATTAGTAAAGCAAAATAAAATAATATAAAATAATTGGCCAGACTTAGTGGTTCCTGCCTGGCATTCCAGCTCTTTGGGAGACTAAAGTGGGAGGATCGCTTGAGGCCAAGAGTATGAGACTAGCCTGGGCTTTTTAGAAACAACTTGTTTCTATAAAACAAAACAAAAAAAAATAGTAAAGTAAAATGAAATGAAATAAAATAAAATATTAGTCAGACTTAGTGATTCCTGCCTGTCATCCCAGCAGTTTGAGAGGCCTAGGCAGGAGGATCGCTTGTGTACAGGAATTTGAGACTAGCCTGGAATTCATAGCAAAACCCTTTCCCAAATAATAAAACCATAAAATAGTAAAGTAAAACAAAATAAAATAAAATTGAAATTAATAAAACAAAATAATTAGCCAGATTTAGTGTTTCCTGCCTCGCATCCCAGCATTTTGGGAGGCTGAGGCCAGAGGATTGCTTGAGGCCAGGAGATTGAGACTAGCCTGGGTCTCATAGGAAAACCCTGTCTCTACAAAATAAAACAATAAAATGGTAAAGTAAAATAAAAATAAAATAAAATAAATACAATAATTGGCTAGAGTTAGTGGTTTCTGGCTGTCTTCCTTGCACTTTGAGAGGCACAGGTGGGAAGATCACTTGAGGCCAGGAGTTTTAGAGACTAGCCTGGGCATCATAGCAAAACCCTGTCTATAAAAAATAAATAAATATAATAGTAATG